>NW_027069879.1:95423-104514 GCF_002906115.3 Quercus suber
TTCCTCTGTAAGTATCTAGTTTCCCCATAGGTTTGAGTCCGAGGACCATGCAATACCTTGGTTCTGTCTAGTACCCAGGTATAGTTGAGGGATTAGTTTCCCCATAGGCTTGGGTCCGAGGACCATGCAATGCCTTGGTTCTGTCTAACACTTCCCTTCTTCTGTGAGTAGGGGTTTGTCCTCGGGTCGGACTGTTAACTCCACAACGCTTTGGGCAAGGGTGGTTCGGACTATGATTCTACACGTGGCGTTGACCTCGTCTTCAATTCAAGTCCCCATCTTTTTCATTTACGAGGCGTCCCTTAGCCGTTCGCGCTCCGCGCTTGACGTCTCGGTGCGCGAGACGTGCCTTCATTAATATCCTTGTGAATTGACACAAATCCAGCGGTCTACGGTTCCCTTGGGATTTGGTAGCTTCGTAATTAGCACTGCTGATAATTCTCCTTTCGAATTCTGTGCGGGTTAATTCCCACCAGATCCCCTATATAGGGCTTTCCGGGGGGAAGGTTTCTGCACACTCTATGAACTTCCCCACGCAACTAGAAACACGTCCCTTCGACTCCCCAAACCCCTTCAATAACCCCGCTAGGATTGTGACCGGAGTTGGTAGGCATGGGGCGGCTTTGGACGGGTGTGAGGACACTCGGGCCAAGAGCCGTTGTAGCCGCAGCCCCCATTGGGCTTCTGGCGCGGCAGAGTCTAGGCGTAACAGTGATAGTGCCTTGCACGATGGCCAGGAGGGACGTCCCTGAAGTACCTAATGCTCTTCCCCAGGGAGCACCCCTACCGGAGGAGATGCGCGAACTCATGTCATGGCTGGTGCCCGAGTGTTGCCGTCTCCAACGGCCAATGCTTGTGAGGATTGGAGAGAATTAAGGGAACATCATGGAGGAGGGATTCCCGGAGCACCTGCGTCTGCTCCTTTCTTTGTTCAAGCTCCGCCGCACCGGACGAGGAGTTATTAGTGTCCTTGAAGCAGGCCAGCCTCAGCCCCCTTTCCTCTAGCTAGTTTTAGAACAGGTCTCCCTGGGCCTCTGTTTGTAGAATTAGCTTGTAAAGATAGTTGTAAAACACGCCTGCTTGAGCCTCTGTTTGTATTTTGTACTTTTCTGTTTAATAAAATAATATCAAGTTTCCTTTCTTTTCTGTTGAATCTTCTACTTTGAATCTTTTACTTTTCTGCAATGTTTGTTTTTTTTTTTTTTTTTTTTTTTGATACGTCGCCGCCAACCTTCCGTAGAATGACTGCTTAGGAACGATCGCTCGTTATGCCTGCCAGTGCACTAATCCTCCCCATAGACGGCGCCAATTGTGGGGACTCTATTTTAGAAAAGTTCCCCAACAATACATTTTTAGAGAGTGGACCGAAGGTTTAGGCCCTAACAGACTAGCAACGGAATACAAATCACTTCTTTTTCATTGAAGGGGAGTGAGCCCAGTTTACAGCTGAGGGTGGCTCCTCGGCACCTGTCCGAGGAGGCCCCTCTCCCTGAAACTAACACTCCCTCTAAGTTCCTCTCTGTCACTCCCTTCCATCCCCCCAAAAAAGTCCTCCTCTTCATTCCTTTGTTCCCCTTCTTATATCCTGCTTCTTTCTCTTATCTTCTCCTTTCTTCTGTTGATCATCCATTGGCCTCCGCTCTGACCCTTTGTCCCACCAGAGGTCTTATCCGTACTCAAGTGGCTCACCATGATCGATGTTGCCCTGCCAAGGGGTTACATCCCCATTAATGCGGCCAGGGGGGTTAGGTGAGTGCATTCAATGCGGAGGTGACTGCTCACCTAAGGCTTGCTCCTTCGCCGCGCTCCTGTCGCCGACGCGTGGCACTGGGTTCTCTCCTCCTCGGACATTAAGGATTCCTTTGGTGGGGTGGTCCTCGTGTTTTTCCTAGGTCTCGGACGCCCGAGGACCGGGTCATCCTCGGATATTCTCATCGGAGGTTGGTCTTCGCATTTTCATCCTCGGACCCATCTAGCATCCTCGGCGTGGACCATTTGGGCCTGGTTTGGAGTGGGCTAACGCTACCCAATTTTCTGGCCCCACAATTATAATAATTTCTTTACTAATAATAATAACAAAAATTATTAAGAAACTTTAATTATTGGTTAGGGAGGTTTTGGTATTGTTTATAAAGGATCTTTATTGAATAATAGGATCGCCAAATCCAAAATGGTGAATTAAAGTAAATATGAGCAATTCATCAATGAGGTAGTTGTCCTTTTCTGAATTAATCATAGGAATGTGGTAAAATTATTAAGTTAATGAAATAATGCCATGTCACTTACTAACTAAATAATATGCGGGGATTAAAACTTACTACCACTTATCTTTGTATATTTAAAATGAAAAGACATGTCCAGTTAAAAATATATTGAGAGTAAGCCTAACCCGATTCATAATGCTATAAATAGCTAAGAAATTGATAAGATAATTAATTATAAATTAATAAGTAATGAATTTATATCTTGAGAAAAGTACAAAATTTATAATAAATGCATTATGCATATTGCTTACATTCTTATATTCATCTTTACTTAATAGAAATAATAATTATTCTTGATTCAATAATTGATCATTTTTTAGATTTATAAGGATGTCGAGTTTTGATTGAAAAAAAAAATAAAAAAATGTCAAGTTCCCTCTTCACTAAATGATTGAAATGTAATGTATAAAAAACAATGATTTTGTGTTTTTGTATTTATTGATATTTTGTTTATGCTAAATAAATGCTTATTTGTATTGTTATGATTTTTTTTTTTTTAAAAAAAAAAACTCCGCCCACCCCACAACTAGGAATCCTGACTAGGAGGGATGGATTCTACATCTTAGCTTCCTGGAACAAATAGAGACGACTTGAAGCAAGAGACTTGCACCTAGCTTAAACAGGGGCATTGACCTGGTCGTCGTTCTCTATGCCTACAAAAGGTACAGGATTGCTAGAAAGTTATAGCACATCCAAGCAAAAAATAAAATAAAAATATTTTCTTGCTGAGCAGCAAAGCTGTGGCAATATGGACTTACATGGGATGCTAATGCAGATCTCACTGATTGGAGTAATAATATCAACAATTGTGGCAACAACTGCGGCAGAAGCAGCTCTAGCCAAGCTTGGCTGCGACTACATGTGTGGAGATGTAAAAATACCATTTCCATTTGGCTTGACTGATGGCTGTTATCTAAATAAGAATTTTCACATCACTTGTGAGGATAATGTAACAGCAAAGACAGGTGATTTCGCTATTAAAAGGATATCCATTGAGGATCATGAGTTGCGTGTCTTGAACTTTGTAGCCCGACGCTGCTACAATAAGACTGGTGAATTAGTGGAGGGCATTAAAGCCTCGGTCAATCTCAGCAGGTATACCATTTCCAACACCAAAAATAAGTTCACAGTTGTTGGGTGTGACGCATACCTTACGGGTACACAAAAAGGAGAAAATTACTCGATTGGATGCATGTCTCTATGTAATAGCCTACTCAATGTGGTCAATGGCTCATGCTCTGGCGTTGGGTGCTGCGAGGTAGAGGTTCCTGATGGATTAAAATCTATAGAAATGAAAGTACGCAGCTACAATGATCACATAGATGTATGGGACTTCAATCCCTGCGACTATGCTTTTCTTGCTGAACAAGGCCAGTTCGATTTCTCCACTGCTTATCTAAAAAATCTTACAGATGAAGAGCTCCCTATGGTGCTTGAATGGGCAATTGGGAATGAGACATGTAAAACAGCAGCTCAAAACAAAACAGCTTTCGCATGTGAGAGGAATAGTTACTGCCAAGACCTTGAAACCAAGTCGGGGTATCTTTGCAAGTGCAAGCAAGGTTACCAAGGGATTCCATACCTCCCTGATGGTTGCCAAGGTATGAATTATACATTTATAAAGCTTCCAAAATGAATTTCAAATATCAATTGAAGTACTTATTTTCCCTTTCATTTTGATATATGTGTTCGTGGCTTGGTATTGTTTAATTCATTTGCAGACATTAACGAATGTGAGGATCCAAATCTCAATAATTGCACAATAGCAAAAAACTGTGTTAACACCCCAGGGAGTTATAGTTGTCGTTGCCCCAAGTGGTACCACGGGAGCGGAAGAAAAGATGGTGAAGGTTGTGAAGCGAATCTCTTGCTAGTGTTTAAGATTGCTATTGGTAAGTATATTTATTGAATTATATTATCAATTTAGCACTTGGATTGCCAAATAAATACTAGCTTCAAAATTTTGTTAAATTATAAATTCTACTATATCGTTCGAGTTTTGACTGTTCAAAATTAAATCTATCTATAAAGTTACATAAAGGTTTAAAATTTATATTATGTATCTAAGAATTAGATCTTTTTTAGTACATACTATTGTTAGTTTTTTTTAAATTTTTTTTTTCTCTCTTTGTTTGTATATTAAAAATATTTAGTATTTAAAAAAAAAAAAATTTTTCACCAAATTCGGTCAAGTTCTCTCAAAAAAAAAAAAAAAAAAAAAAAAAATTTTTTTGGTTTGAAGGACGTAGACAAGATTTTATATACTTTGATTAAATTACTAGTCTAAGATTGAACCCAAAGAGAACCATCTGAAGGTTGCGTTCAAATATAATAGGAAGCCTTGTAGTTGGTTTAAATTGATATTTGATATATTGGTCGGTTGCTTTAGAATAACTAATAGGTATATTAGGATTTAATGTTTCTAGGGGGTAATAGTCCCTTACATCCTAATGGTATATGGCAAGGTCGATTAATTATATAATTGGGTTACTCTTTACTTTTAGGTGTGGAAGAAGAGCTCATTTGATTTTGGAAATAGACTACAAGTATTAGCCAGAAAGGTATGTAATTATGTGTAATATGCATAAGTTTTGTCCATTAAGTTCTTTGAAGTCAAAGGTTTTCAAAAGTTATGTTTTTAATCTTACGTTTTCTAAAGTTTATCAAAAGCATTTTTTTTTCCACCATTAAAAGAGAAACTTCGACTTTTAAATAATGTTTTGAACATTCGAATCTCATTTAAAAGATGATTTCTAAACTAAACTATTTTTAGAAAAGAATTGAGTTTTCAAGATAAGTTTTCTAAAACGGGTCTTGATCTTTAAATTTGTTTAAAACCAAGTGATTTCAAATTCATATTCCTATTTTCCAAATGGTATTTAAAACGTTTCTTTTAGTAAATTGATTTTTAAGACTTACTCAAGAACTATAAAATATTTATATAAACTATTTAGTTCCTATTCATTCCCTAAGAGAGTTAAGCATCATTTGATTTATGTTTCAATTTGATATTGTGATCTTCGATATGTCTCTGTATTTGGAATAATTGTTAATACTAAGTAAATTATATATTTAGTATAAACATTGCTTTTGTGATATGTGACTCAAAATAAGTGTTTTTAAAATTAATCAGATATATGTGTAAGCTCGCTCATAGGGTTTTATGTGAAACTAAGTGTTGATACCTTATCAACAGGGGTTAGATGTTGGTATCCACTCACAAGATTGTATGTGAGAATATGTGATATATGTATATATGACACTATACTCTAATCAATTATCTATATGTGTTTTCAAACGATTTTAAGATTTGATAACATATGTATTATATAAGTGGCTCATTATATGTTTTGGAAAACTATATTTGATATCATTGAGTGAATTTGTGAAATAAAAATACTCATGATCTGCTTAACTATATTCTATTGCGTATTGTGTATAATTGTTTACTAGATTTGTGGCTTACCCCATTAATTACAATTTTTAGATTAAAGTTTAGTTGGAAAACATAACCCTTGGATTGCTTCATAAGGTGCAAGGTAGAGCATGTAAAGTTTTGGCGACTTCAATAATGCTTGAAGCGTTATAGAATTTTTAGTTTTTTTTTTTTAATTTTATTTCGGTTAAGATTTTACAGTATTTGAAGATTATTTCTAAATTGTGGATTTTAGATATTGTAAGACGTTTATTAAGAGTATTGTTTATTTGGAGTTTTATTTAATTTTGGAATTTATTATGTTTATTAAGATATGCAAAATTAACAAGTTAGTCATGTATTTAAATTTATGTTTCATGGATTTGGGTCTTGACAGTTAGTCTAATGGTAAGATGAAGCATGATAAAATATTTCCAGTGGGAAGTTGAAAATGAATCAAAAAAGTTTCTGTCATTTATTACATGTAGAAATTCAACCATAAAAGCTAGTCGTTGATAGAAACTTCAAAAGCAACAGTAAAATAATAAACAAAAATAAATCTTCAATTTATGAATGTAAAGTGTGCATCAAGGGCTGATATTTTAATTTTAATGCCACATTTATCTCCCATCCCCAAGGCCAATATTACATGATTATTCATGCTATCATATCCAGTAGTTTTACTGCTACTGCTGTGTTCGCCAGATGTCTCTCTAAGCAAGTGTTCGGTCTCTTCCAAAGTTTCTCCAAAATCAACCCATGGGTGCGTCTCCATCTTTCTTATTCCCGCTAACTCCATTGCAACGTCTTTCATTGTAGGCCTTTCCTCCCCTTTTACTCTTAGGCACGACTTTGCAAGCTCAGCGACCTCCTTGAGCTGCTCCTTGTTTCCTTCTTCAACTACATGATCGTCAAGAACATCAAACAATCTCTCCTCTTTCAAGGAACAAAGAAAATGCATAGCAACACTTCTTTCCTGTTCAGACCTACTGAATGAAAGTGCCTCCTCTCCTGTTAGCAGCTCCACAAGAACCACCCCAAAACTATAAACATCACTTTTTTCTGTCAATTGACTTGTGAGTAAGTATTCAGGGTCTAAGTATCCAAGAGTTCCTTGCACCATTGTAGCTAATTGAGTTTGATCTAGTGGAACCAATTTTGAAGCCCCAAAGTCAGAGACTTTTGCAGTGTACTTATCGTCTAAGAGTATGTTTGTTGACTTGACATCTCTATGGATAATTGGTGTAGAAGCTTCAGAGTGCAGATAAGCTAGTGCTTCGGCTGTTTCTGCAGCAATTTTTAGACGGATTTGCCATGGCATGACAGATGTGTTACTTTTATGATGTAAGTGCTTGAACAGTGTATCATTAGTGATGAATTCATAGACTAGCAAAGGAACTGGAGTCTCCAAACAACAACCCAAGAGTTTGACCACATTTCTATGGTTAATTTGGGAGAGGACGAATACTTCATTAATGAATTGCTGAATTTGGCTTTGATCGATTGTTTTGGACTTTTTGATAGCAACAACCCTGGTATTTGGTAAAACTCCTTTGTAAACTGTACCAAAACCTCCTTGACCAATGATTCTACTTTCATTGTAGTTGTTGGTAGCCTTCTGTAACTCTTCTTCGGTAAAGATTTTGGTTGTTTCGGTTGATCCTTCTTGTCTTCTCAGTTGTTCTAAAATCAAACCACCATTCTGCTTAAAGAACTTTTCCTTAAGCCTGATAAGTTTTCTTTTGTTGACTATCAAGTACAGCCAAGTGCTGCCCACAAGCATCGTGATAAAGCTTATGCCAATGCCTGCACTTGAAATGTTGAAACATTATTCATTTTAATAGAACACCACTGGCTATAGGCATAACATTAAGCACTTATTGCCTTGTACCATTTTGAGTGTCTATACACTAATTAAATGATGTCAATAGATTCTCCAAAAAGAGGGGAAAAAAATTATGTCACTTAAACATAGTTATCAAAATGTCACACATAAATTTTGGTGCACGCTTGTACCATTCATTGTACACTAACTAAAATATGTCTCTTAAAAATGAGTCCAAATCTTCTATCACATTCTTCTTGCTCTATTATATACTCCACAAATAAAAACATGTCATATGTTTATCTATTTTATTAAATGCTAAATTTATGCCTTCTATTATTTTAATTGCCTAAATATAATAGGTTATTTATTTATTTATTTATTTTAGATAATTGAAATAATAGAAGACATAAATTTAGCATTTTATAAAATAGATAGACATGTGGTAAATTTTTATTTATAGAGTATATAGTAGAGTAGGAAAATGGAACAAAATATTTGAACTCCTAAAAAATTTATGAAAAAGTCCGTCTCTACTGGATTATCAAGAACATGTTGATCAGGATCACTTAATTCATTTCAAGAGCTTGTTTCAAAGGGTAAGATGTCAACGGTCAATATCAACCATATACGAGATATTTTTTTTTTCCTTCCACTTGACAACATGTTCAACTTTTTAAAGTGATGGCTTATTAAAATGATAAAGTTGGTGCAGAACATTACATATTTCAATTGAATTTAAGTCATTGACTGGATTGACCAAAATAATATTATCTTTAAAAAATAGTTATATTATTTTAAAAATAACTAAATTCAAAATAATCAAAATTTGTAATTCAAAGAAACTTAAAAGGATTGTATATAAGTTTTATCTTGCCAAAAAAATTAACATTGTAATATACACAAATCCTATCGTTAATTCTTATAAAAATTGAATTTAAACTTTCTATTTTTTTAAAATTAAGAAATAATTTTGTCTAAAATAATTATATAATTATATGATAAATTATTTAAAAAATAAATAAATAATGAGCCTCCACAAGACACAATAGTGAACACCACAAGAAACCCATCTTCTCTCGTCGGCGCAACCAAACCCACCTAAACTCCCAAACCCATTAGAACAAAGCATCAATCAAGCAACCCCCATCTCAATTCTCATTTTCGTTCCTCTTCCGCATATTCTGAGCATCCAAACAGAGCATTAATGGACTTACGCTCTTTGCAGAACCAAAGTGCTTTGATAAGCACCAAATTGATGGAAATGTAAAAAGGGAACCTGAAAGTATTAAGAGCTCAAACCCAAAAATTCCCTCCCCATGAATTGGTGCAGAGATCCGAATCTGGGATAACGTGAAATTTACGTTGTGTACAGTAACTGTTGGCTATTGAGTAGAGTTGGGTGATTTTTTTTTTAATTGTGATTTAAAAAAAATATCAACAAAAGATATTTTTCTTAATTTTATTTTAGGTTTGAAAGCGTTAAAATAATTTGAATAAATTATATGGTTTTACATTTATGGAATTATGGGATTTTTTTCACATGACGTGGACGGAATTAGGTTTTTTTTTTTTTTTTTTTTTTTT
>NW_027069879.1:109593-128871 GCF_002906115.3 Quercus suber
GGGGGTCATTTAGAAAGTTAGATTAAACAAAATTTAATAAAAAGAAAATTTAAATTATTTAGTTATTGACAAACAAAAAGTCGCAAATACATAAAATGTTATAATATCATTCTATGAGTTTTCATATTTCGAAATCATTACATGATAATTCATTATCAATTGTTATTTTTTATTGTCAATGTGGGTAGATATAGCCATTTTATTTTATTGAGTTTGTATAACATTTTTATGCAATTGTCACTATCTATTTGTCATTATTTTTATAAAAATATTTTAAACTAAATGGCAAAACTCATCCCACTTGCATTATATGAGTTATTGACTCACACAACCATACACATCCATACATCAATAATACACTAAGTGTCTACTTAACTAATCAAATACTTGAATCTCTCTCATGAATCTCATCTCATCTCTATTCTCTATTTGACTATTTTGATATCTTTGATTCTAAGAGTAAAGAGTGAGTGTTTGTTAGTTGTGCGTATGTGTCTAATATGTGCATTATTATTATGTGCATTATTATTATTATTATTATTATTTTGTTATAAAGCAATTTGTGTGAATTGTGATGTGTGTGAATATGTGCATGTATAATGTAAATATAATATAACTTAATATAATTTAATAATCAGGAAATACAGAACGTTTGATACATGTATGTGTATTGTTATTATGTTATAATAATTTTTAGTTATAAAGTTAGTGATTTGAGGAAAAAAAAAAGTGAATATGTGATCAGGGTGTGCAAGATTTAAGCTAAAGTGTGCAAATATATTTTTAATGATAAATTAAACAGGTAAAAAATATTATATATATATATATATAATATTTTTTTAATAAAAAGTCAGGGGGTTCATTTGAACCCCCTGAAATACATCTAGCGCCGCCCATGTATATTGAATACCTTGGCAACCGTCTTTGAGGTATGGGTTCCCACGGTAACCGTCCCTGCATTGGCAACGGTACCCAGACCTGTTTTTGAGATCAATACAGGTGCTATTCCCTCCACATATGTAATTTTCTGTGTACCGAGCAACTTGACACGTCTCATTACCAATTGCCCAATCAAGAACCATGGGAAGGGTTTTATTGTTTCGTAGACTGGTAAGATAATCTGAGGAGAAAATGAACTTGTCTTCTTTGATAATAAAGGCAAAGCTGCATGGATTGAACTTCCAGACTTGTGTGTGGTTTTTAAAGCTATAGGCTCGAAAACTAATATCTGTCAAATCTTGAGGAATATCCATTTGGCAACACCCAATCCCTGAGCAAGTTCCATCGATTACATTGCTTATGTTCATACATCTGGACAGACAGCCTATGGAGAAGGGTTGATCGTTCAGATTACCATTAAGGTATGCGTAAGTGTCACACCCAACTGCCACGAACTTGTTTCTGGTGACAGAAAGTGTGAAACTGGGGACCTGGAGCCATGGCCTCGTGTTGATTTCCAGAGGCGTACCCGACTGGTTGTAACAGTCAATGGCGTTATACATCAGGATGTCTATCTCTCCTTCGATGGAAATGTTCGTAACGCCGAGGTTTCCAGTCATTGGTTGAGCTTGGCCGTACGAGTTCCTACAGTTGATAAAAAAGTCTCTACTACTTTCTTTCCGGTAACAACCTTCAGTTGTGCCAAAGGGATATGGAATTGTTACATTTCCACAACTGTCGGGGCAGTTAGGTAGGGCTAATGGAAATGTTGTTGCTGTGGCTGCCATTATCGCTGATAATATCACACCAACCCAGATGACTTGCATAAGCATCCTATGGAACACCATAGCCCCACTATTTTTCCCAGAAGAATGTCTAAGATTAATGTTTTGGTGTATTGAAACTTCGTAAAGATGATGGACTATTTAAAAGCATACGCAAAGATAAGGTAACTCAAATGCACGAGTCTTGAAGTGCATGTTTGTGGTGGAATTGTGTTTACACTTTACATCCTTGACTTTGACAATTACTGGATGGAAAATGTCAAATTTAGAGTATAGATAAGAAATGGAAAGAGTTTTCTAAATAAACAGTTTGTAAAATGATTTATGAGGGTAGCGTTAATCTTACTAGAATGTGATTAAGAATACATTGAATTCTCAACGGTGATTTTTTTTAATGGTTTAAGAATTATCATTTCTTTCTCGACTACCGAATTTGCTATAATTTTTTTCATAACTTGATAATATATGTAACCGTGGTTGGTGAATTCTGATTTTCACATGGATGAACCACTTTAACACTACAACACACAATAGCACAAGTTCTGGTTGAATTTGTTATTAAAACTAATAGTCACGTGCTTTCTATAATATCTACAAGTAACTCAAATGAAAGCCTAGCAACCTGCTTAGTGTTTGTGATCTCCAAGGACAAGGTTAGCTCTTTTTTAGGCTTTTACTTCAGCATAAGTATTATGAGTTGAACCTTCCCAAAATTATAATATTAATCAGAAAATTAATTCAATTAATTACAGAATTGTAAGTTTGTATAATTTACGTTTAGATAGTCCTCAACACATGTTTTGAATATAATTCCAAAGTGACCGTGCGATGGTGATTGAAAACCTAATACCCCTAATTTTTTGAGAACTAACGTTCTTTATTTGACTTGGAAGAAATTATAACAGGACACGCCCCATCAAAGTTGATGGGAAGTTACAACATTTTCTATGCATAATAATCAAATTTTATTTATTTATATATGAAGGTGATCAAAGTTATAGGTATATCTAAATCGTTCAAATAAATATATAAAACATGAGAATATATCAATTTTTAATTTTTGCATGGATTATTAGTGAATTAAAGTGATTGATATTTAAGGCTTAAAAAAAAGAAAAAAAAAAAGAGATTTGAGATTTTTTTTGAGAAAAAAAAGAGATTGATACTTATTTATATATGTACGATAAATATATTAATTACATAAGCAACAAAATAAACTCTATTTTATTATAAAGTGTTGAATTTAGAATTGTCACTTTGGTCTAAATTACAAGAAAACTCATCATAATGTATTGAACAAATCTGGTCTACCTTTTTATTTTTATTTTTTTCATAGTATATAGATATTTTCCTTAATGCTACTCTAAAATGTTATATATATATATATATATATGGAGCGGCCTAAGAGCCTTTAATCCAAAGAACGCATCATCTTCTGCTTAATTTTAAAAAGAAGAGGCTTTCTTAAAACGAGCGGTATAGAGTAAATATGATACCACTTCAGTTATTTCTATAGCTATGCTAAGACAAAATTTTCACGATGTAGTGGATACTTGCTTTCGTTATGTTTGTACTCAAAGAAGCCCATTAGGTATAAAGTCATAGACTTCTAAAAGAACTGATATCTCCAAATAACCCAATAATTTAACCACATTCTTATGATTAATTGTGGAAAGGAAAACTACCTCATTGATGAATTGCTCATAATTACTTTAATTCACCATTTTGGATTTCACGATCCTATTATTTAATAAAAATCCTTTATAAACAATACCAAAACCTCCCCGACCAATGATTAAAGTTTTATAATAATTTATTATTATTATTATTAAAAAAATTATTATTATTATTAATAATTTATTCAGCAAAAAAAAAAAATTATAATTACTTATTGGTTGCCTTCTTGATCCCTTTTGTGGTGAAGATTTTGGCAGTTTCAGTTGAATTTTTCTATCTAGAGAATTGTGTTGTTGTAACATTAAACTATCATTTTGCTTAAAAGAACATTTCTTTAAGTTTGATTAGCTTTCTTTGCTTGATTATCAAGTACATCCAAGAGCTGCAGACAAGCATGATTATTAAATCTGCGCTAACACCTACAATTGAAAGAAATAGAATTGTAATAACTGACTATTTGTTTTCATACTATTTTTATAGCGAATAGTTGAATTCAGAATTCTCTTCCACAAGGACAATCAAGTTCTATAATTATTTTATGAGTTATGCTAACGAGTGTCCTTAGGGTACTCGTTAATAATTTATTTTAGAAAAATTTTGATACCACTTTTATGGGAAATGAAAAAAGCTGTCAAAATATAATTTTTTTTTTTTCATTTTACATAAAAACTTTCTTTAAATTGATTATTAACCAGTACCCTAAGGGCACTTGTTAGCATTTCCCTTATTTTATTTCACTAGAATTTTTCAATGGAATTTTTATGATTTTGAATTGATAAAGTCTAAATTTTCCAAAACTTGGAAAATGGAGACTAAAGAGAACGTTTTTACAAGTTCAAAGGAATTGATTGAGTCTAAATTTTCTAGAACTTTGAAAATGGAGACTAAAGAAAAAGTTTTAACATTTTCAAAAATTTCCTTTCTTTTTCCATACCGACCATGACCATTTTTTTCAAAACCCAAAAAAGTAAAAATAAAGAAGAGAAAAATCTCCTATTCTTGTGAGATCAAGAGTAGAAAATCATTTTATATATGACCCAACATTAATTAAAACTCAATTTCAGATAAAAAAAGTTTTTATGAAAGATGGTAGGGGCACAATTTTTTTCAAACATTAATTATGTTTGATATCATCACCGCATGGGAGTGATGATTATTTCATAAGTATAAGTGCTTATGAGATATGGAGGGAGGAGGACAAGGGCTAGAGTTCAAGTTTCCAAGAAAGAATTTCACATATATACATTTAAATTAAGCCAAAGTAGAATTCTATTTCAGATAATAAAAAAAAAAAAATCATATTTGACTCAGCTTGATGATACGACAGAAAGGATCTGAGGGTAAAAACAATAAATATATACATACAAATTGAGACGTTAACTGCTAGTGATTATTTATGAGTGGGGACACATGCGTTGCGGTCCAGATGGTATCCCTCAACGCAGAAATAATGATAATGTTCTGGTTCATTAGCACAATATTGATTGCCTGTATAGTTATATTGAGCTATTTAACATCGTATTTATTAATTTGTGCAATTGTAAAAATAATAATAATAATATTTAAATACCAATTTAAGTAACTTTATAAATGCTCTGTAATTAAAAGCAATGAGAAGCCAAGGAAATGAAGAACCCATTTGTTTCTGTAAGGTTGAATTTAATCAACCATCTAATTGGCTTTATTCCGTGACCAATTTACATGTAATTTAGCACTTAGTAACCCTGTATTTAGGTGGAAAAATTGTAAGGGTAGTGTGTGAGAAGATGTGAAGAAAAGCTCAAGAGTGTGCAAGAAAAACAGAAGTTCGCGGCTAGGGCTCGCGGGTGGATCGCGATTGGTAAGCCGCCAAAAGCTGGCACGTGACAGGCACACTGGGAAGCTGAAGGATCGCACCAGCTGTCATGCTACAGGACAAAAGTCTCAAGCTGGCCAGGCCGTTACGTCGCGACTTGAACTCGCGACTTGGACAAGCCACGAGATCAAGTCGCCAATTTGCCCTATTTGGCAAAAACTGACGTTTTACATTCCCTTCTCACCCTACTATATATACACCCTTATACCCATCATATTGAGAGAGCTTCCAGAGAGAATTTATGGGAGAAAACCCTAGAGAAAAATAAGATTGCCTCATCCCCAATCTTCATCTAAGAGACTCTACAAATTCCTCTACTCTCTTCCTCTCCATTGTCATACCCTTGAGAGGTCTTTTACCAAATTCTTATCTCACCACACCCACATCTGTGAGAAGGTCCATTTGGTGCTTAGGGAAGCAGTTTGGGAAGGAACCAATATACATTGGTTGATGCTATGGTCAAGTAGCGGAATCCGGGAAGTTAAAGAAGAAATAGGTTCGGCGTAACCTCGTTGGAGCAAGAAGCTTGGAGGGCTTAGGTACTTGGGTAGATTAGGCTTGGAGGGTCTTCTGCTGTTCATGTATCCCAACTATATTCTTTAGTGGATTTTATCACCGCTTGGAGGGTGGCGGAGAGGTTTTACGCCAAGGACTTCGGTTTCCTCTTCGATAACACATCGTGTGTTGTCCGTGTGTTTGCATCTTTCTTTCCTTTATCTTTACCTTATATTTATTACTGTGGATGTGTTTATATTTGGCTTAGATTGTTTATCAATTCTGTTATAAGCTTGTTATCATATTCCGCACATTAATTGTTTGATATAAAGCTTGAATTGGTATTTTTGTATTTGGGGGTCTAAACGTTCAAGGGTGTTTCATACCCATTTTGAACTTTCAGTTTCACTATAAAATGTTTTCAGTCAAGACATTTTTAAGTTTTTGGTGCGGATATAAAATTTTTCAAATATAAACCATTAAAATTGGTGCCTTCCAACCACCCGATGAGGGAGGAGGGAGTTACTGTGATTTTGTAAAATGTTTTATCAATTATTAGTGCTTAGATTGTTAGACACGTTGTTGGGATTGAGGTCAATTGCTCATGGGCTATTTCCTCCACATACGTAATTCGCTTTGTTTTGGGCAACTTTCATAATCTCGTTACCAGTTGCCCAATCAAGAACCATGTGAAGGGTTTCATTGTTTCGTAGACTGATAAGATTATCTGAGGAGAAATTGAACTTGTCTTCTCAGATTATAAAGGCAAAACTGCAAGGATTGAAATCCCAGACTTTTGTGTGGTTATCGTTAAAGCTATATGCTTTAAAATCAATCTGTCAAATCTTGAGGAATATCCATTTGGCAACACCCAATCCCAGAGCAAGTCCCATTGACTACATTTCGTATGTTATTACATCTGGACGGGAAGCTGATGGAGAAAGGGTTCATAGTTCAGATTACCATTTAGGTATGCATAAGTTGTTGGGTGCAGGGTAAGTGTCACAGACTCACAGCCAACACCCACGAGCTGGGAACCAAGAGTTTTGGTTTCTTGCTTTCCAGAGGCTTATTTGACTGACTCGTAACAGTCAATTCCGTTATACATCATGATGTCAATCTCGACTTGGATTGAAATGCTGTAACAACGACATTTCCAGTCATTGGTTGAGTTTGGCCGGGCGAGGTGCAGTGGCAGCTCCACTTGTATGTGAGGGTGGTCCTAGACCACCCTCACTTGCCAAATTATTTTTATTTTTATTTTATTTATACTTAGGAAAAAACATTATATAAATAATTAGTTTAAAATAATCTATTCTGTGACCACCCTGATTTGAAAAAAATGTATATATATACTTACAAAAAAAAAATTATATACTAAATTAACATATTTTGACTACCTTAATAAAAATGTTAAACACTTTGACCTGAGAATCACAAAAATTTGGATTCGACAAAAAATAAGAGTAATGTTATATTAACAATATTTTGAAGAAGAAGAAGAGAAAAATATCTATACAGCTATACACTAAGGGAAAAAAAGAGGCAAGATTTGTTCAATACATTATGGTACTAGAAATTTGTATATTTTTTATGGAAAATTATTAAGTACTCTCGAAATACCATAAATGCGTACTCCACTTCTTACATGAATTGTGGGTCTATCATGAATTTAATTAATTGGACCCACAATTATGAGCATATTTTCATTGGAAAGAACTTTTGGAGGTAGCTTCAAGATGTTGGTTCGAGAAACTCATAAATCTCATGAACTTTTGGATCATTAATGACATCCATTAGAAAATTTTAAATTAATTCATAATATATGAAGTTAAAACTTAATAAATAAAAAAATAAAAAAGGCCTTGTTACTCGTGTGTTACAAGCACTAATTAATTAAGCAAGTTATTGTTAGGCTTTAACTCGAGTAACCTGTAGATGTTATTATAGCGAATATTGTATAACGTGCATGTGACCATTAGTTTGAATACGAGATTTCGGTGGCAATTTATAATAGTGTTTAAGATCGGTGTGATGATTATAAGTTTTATAATTTGGGGTGTGAAGCAAAGATTCAGAATTTCAGATTCCCCTTAGTCAATTGAGTGAATTATATATTCTTCAAAAAAAAAAAAAGTTTAATTACTACTTTATTATGTGTATTACTTAACATAATGAGTTTGGTTAATGGATATCCTTAGCTAATTTTGTTAATGGATTATTTTTAAAAAGTTTTAATACTAAAATTTTATTAGAGATATAAAAAACTGTAAAAAAAAGTTAATTACTTTTTTTTTCTATAAAAGTTTTTAAAATACTTTCTAAACTAATGCTGTTAGGTAACTATTAACTTTTTTCAATAATAATTTAAAACTTTTGTCAAGGTCAAGCTTCACTTAATTTTTCTTCTTTTTTCTTTTTTGGGTATTAAGTCAAGGTCTACTTTATGGTCTACCTATTACCATGTTAGATCAGTTAGATGTGAAGGGTAAACACAAAACCAATCATAAGTATGCACATCAAGACTCGCGTATATTTAACGGGTCTTCCCTTTACGTATGCCTTTAAAAAGTCCAGCATCTTTATGAAGCTCGTACTAACATATTACTCTTAAAACCCATAAATATGTACTCTTCTGGAAAATAGTGAGGCTGTTAGTTGGTGTGATTATATTATCAGTAAAAATAAAATAATTTGCAAGTGAGGGTGGTCTAGGACCACCCTCACATACAAGTGGAGCTGCCACTGCACCTCGCCCGGCCAAACTCAACCAATGACTGGAAATGTCGTTGTTACAGCATTTCAATCCAAGTCGAGATTGACATCATGATGTATAACGGAATTGACTGTTACGAGTCAGTCAAATAAGCCTCTGGAAAGCAAGAAACCAAAACTCTTGGTTCCCAGCTCGTGGGTGTTGGCTGTGAGTCTGTGACACTTACCCTGCACCCAACAACTTATGCATACCTAAATGGTAATCTGAACTATGAACCCTTTCTCCATCAGCTTCCCGTCCAGATGTAATAACATACGAAATGTAGTCAATGGGACTTGCTCTGGGATTGGGTGTTGCCAAATGGATATTCCTCAAGATTTGACAGATTGATTTTAAAGCATATAGCTTTAACGATAACCACACAAAAGTCTGGGATTTCAATCCTTGCAGTTTTGCCTTTATAATCTGAGAAGACAAGTTCAATTTCTCCTCAGATAATCTTATCAGTCTACGAAACAATGAAACCCTTCACATGGTTCTTGATTGGGCAACTGGTAACGAGATTATGAAAGTTGCCCAAAACAAAGCGAATTACGTTTGTGAGGAAGCACATGAATTGATCTCAANGAGTAAGCAGACGGTTCCCTTTCTAGGTACCAGGATAAATCTTCCACAGGCTCACACCTTGACGGATAGACCTCGTCGTTACCCGCACCCTCATGGACTGATGATGATTGTTCACCCGTCGCTTCTCTATTACCTAACATCTATTCACCTACATGCGACAGAGGTACTCTAAGAACCTATTCAATGGGTCTCTAAATAAATGATGACTATATAGAAAAATAAGAAAATAAAGTAAGGAGAAGAGACATACGAAGATGGTAGACAATGGCTCAAAGTGACGGACGGCTCGGAAATGACAGAATGACATGGCGACGGAGTAGCTCTGATCCTGAACTCTCAAGAAGTAAGAATAAAGTAAAGAAAATAAACTGTGGGGGAAGGAATATTTATAGAAAGAATGGGCGTGGTATACGAAGCGACGCTTCTGATTAGAAATGAGGCCAACCAATGAGTACCACAGGTCACCTAGCATTTAAACCAAGGGCTACCTAAGCCATTTAATGACACACTTCAATAAAACATTCAATTAACGATCATAAATACCCTTATTACTTTGAGGCCCATTAGCTACAGCCGATAGAATCACAGAGTAAGGGCGAGCTGATAGGGGTATTTTTGTTTTTGACAAGGAAATTAAGACCTATAAACAAATGTCTGTGGAAGCTAAAAACACCTATAGGATCGTTAGCCTCATAGAAACTGATGGAGGCCTCAGAACGACGACAATGCGAACAACGTACCCCTAAAAATTGACCGGCGCATCTCCCAAAACCGACGTAGGATCATTGAGCGACAGAAGACCTTAAATTGACAAAGAGGGAAGCCGACGGATCCCACGTGGCCTCACTTGATCCCCACACATACTCATATATGGGAATATCTTACACATCACACACAAAGACTTTACTATGCTCCCATATCTTCCTCATATGGAAAGACATCCTAAAATCTCAAAAATCTTAATACAGATCTTCCCTACAAGGAAAAATCCCTACTTCCGAAGGATCTTGGTTCACTACTCACCACCATATAAGCATCAGACCTCCTTTTTCCTCAAGTACGCAGAAAATCCCTAACTCTCTCAATATAGAGTTCTTAGATATTTCTCATTCACTAACTTGATCTTCGAAGGGTCTTTGGCCAGTACCACGCCGGTGCCTTTTGTTTGGTCCTTATGTTCTTGTTCTGCAGGTGCCCATTAGCGTGATTTGGAGCCAACAACTCACTAATGATTTTCATGCATCATCAGTATGTTTTGTCTTCCATATGCATCATTTCTCAAACAAAATAGTGATCCTACAACTACAAGATATCCATATGTTATGAGAGTGTATATATATATATATATATACCGGATGCATAATATAATTACTACTACAGTAAATCTCCAATTGAGAAACTCTAGATGCCTTTGTATGCAGTGGTAGAGCTAGATACATTTTGTTGGCGGCCATGTTAAATATGATAAAGTTCTAAGAAAGAAAATCTTCATGATTAAAAAAAATATTTTTTCTTAAATCAATCTTAAGTCAACAAAGTTTTAACTTGCATTCTATCTTGATACTAAAATTATCTATAATTAATCTTGTATTTATTAATGGATTATTTTTAAAAAGTTTTAATACTAAAATTTTATTAGAGATATAAAAAAACTGTAAAAAAAAGTTAATTACTTTTTTTTCTATAAAAAGTTTTTAAAAATACTTTCTAAACTAATGCTGTTAGGTAACTATTAACTTTTTTCAATAATAATTTAAAACTTTTGTCAAGGTCAAGCTTCACTTAATTTTTCTTCTTTTTTCTTTTTTGGGTATTAAGTCAAGGTCTACTTTATGGTCTACCTATTACCATGTTAGATCAGTTAGATGTGAAGGGTAAACACAAAACCAATCATAAGTATGCACATCAAGACTCGCGTATATTTAACGGGTCTTCCCTTTACGTATGCCTTTAAAAAGTCCAGCATCTTTATGAAGCTCGTACTAACATATTACTCTTAAAACCCATAAATATGTACTCTTCTGGAAAATAGTGAGGCTGTTAGTTGGTGTGATTATATTATCAGTAATAATGACAAATGCAGCAAAAACTTTTCCATTATCCATAATATTTATTAAAACACTTACAAAAATAGTAATAATTGTGTTTTAAATCAGGTTTATAATATACTATATAACTAAAGTACAACTACAAAAGGGCCTAACATTTATAGTTGTAGATAAAGATTATAAACATCAGACACTAGACACACACAACTGAAAGAAATTGCTAGAGATTTTTCCATTAATAGTGATATCTCGCCGGTGGCGGATCTAGGAATATTTTTAGGGTAGTTACTAAAAAACTTAAATCATACAAAATCTAATACAGAGACTGTTTAAATATACTAACGTAATTAAAAAAAAACACGCAAATATATGAAATATTACAATTTTTTATTACTAGCAACTAGCAAAGAGAAAGAAAAAAAAAAAAAAAAAACTAATAAGAGATAAAGTATAAATTTAAAATTTAAAATGCTAATATGAAAATAATAAAGTGACTATAACAATTTTATAACAAATCTTATGCCACAAGTTGTTATTGATAGGCACAATATGTCAATATTAAACTCAAATTAAAATTAGTAACTTCTTACCCAATCAGGTTTATCATGTTTTTTTTTTTTTTTTTTTTTTTTTTTTTTTTTTTTTTTTTTTTTTTTTTTTTTATGGGAAATACTAAAAACTTTATTAAACCAAAGAAGAAAATGTTACATCTTTAATCAGCGCTTGATTAAGGAAACACAGTTCCTCCTCTAACCAAACTGAAAAATCATCTATACCATAGGCATATTTAGCTAATAAATGGGCTGGCCTATTGCCTTGCCTACAGATATGTGAAAAACCAACCTATCTAAACTCTTGTGAAACAGACAAAGAGCTAGAAATAATAGCAGCCACAGATGATGGTGGCGGAGAAAGATCCTTCAGAGCATTGATCACCAAAAGGGAGTCACCTTCAATAATAAACTCTTGTACGCTAAGATCTTTGGCGAATTGCAGACCCGCCTCCACTGCTTTCGCCTCAATCTCCACTGCTTTTAGAGGGGCTGAAATCTTCTTGCTAAGGGCTCCAATAACATTACCTTCCTCATCCCGAATCAAAGCACCCATGCCTGCAGCTCTCTGTCAGCAAAAACAGCCCCATCAACATTAAGCTTGAACATTCCTCTCGGTGGTGGCTTCCAAACCTCAGGCTGAACATCCCTTCGTTGCTTCGGCACCATTCCTGGTATTCAGCCAAATATTCCAGCGCCTCAATCCCTATTCTTATAGCAGATTTCATCACTCCCCCATGCCTTCGTTCGTTCCTATTCGACCATATAGCCCACGCAACCATGACTACTTTTTCAATCAGTGCTGAGTCCCACTCTGCTTCAACCGTTCTGAATCAAAGCAAATCCATGAACGAAGAGAAATGTATGGATGACTGAATACTGAACAATTTTAAACTATCCTAAACCTCACGTGCTCGGCTACAATCCCAAAACAAATGACAAGAGCTTTCCAACCCCCACTCTAAATGTATTGTATATATATTATATGGTGCTAATTAAGAGACTTTATATAAAATCTTACATTTAAAACTCAATCCGATATAAAAACATTTTTATGAAAGATGGTAATGGCACTAATGGTCATTTTGACTGCAATTTTTGGCTAATCAACTTTACTCTACTCTCCTTTACCCACCCTTCATCCAAATTGGCCATAAGTTTTGAACATTAATTTTGATCGATATTTGACCCAGCTTGATGATACGACAAAAAAGGACCCAAGGATGTCATACAAAAAATATATACTAACCAACTACAACATTAACTACTAGTGGTGATTTACGAGTGGGGACACATGCCTACCAATCTCAATGGTACCTCTTGATGCAGAAATAACGATAATCTTTGGGTTCATTTACACAATATTGATTGCTTGTGCCGTTATTTAGTTCTTCAATATCACATTCGTTAATGGCTGCATTTGTCCAAAAAAGTAAAAACAAATTTGAAGTTAATTGGAAGTTGTACTATAATCGAAAGCAATGAGAAGCAAATGGAATGAATTTTCCAATATTTGTTTCACTGTAAAATATTTTCACTTAAAATTTTTCAAGCAAAAACCATTAAAACTAGTGTCTCTCAACATCTAGATTTGCGAAGGGAGAGCTATTTTGTGCAGGGATGGAGGCATTAATTGACCGGGGGCAATGCGCCCCACCCCCAACCCCCCCACCCCAAATTTTTTTGTTTTTTTTTTTGTTTTTTTTGTTTTAAAATATATTAGTGTGTATATATTTAAAATTACATTTTGCCCCCTTAACAATATTATTGTTTCTTTTTAGAGTAACGTTATAGTTACAAACTTATCTACAATATTTTTATAAATTATTGAGATACAAATTCTTATTGGCTCGCATCTAGGCCTATCACTTACATCACTTTTTTACTAACCAATAATCACTTACTATATTAGCAATATACCTCTAGCACTTTCCTCATTTTAAAGGCCATTAAAAAATTTATAGATCTAAAATCTAAAACAACATATACTTGCCCAAAAACATTTGTGCAACAACAAAATTACCAATAGCAAAGTTACAAAAAATTAAGTTCAATTAACTAATTATACTCAAACAACCAACTGGTATTTTAAAAAGTTTTAAATAGAATAATTTTGTCTTTACCCAGTAAACGCACACATAAAAAAAAAAATTAAAAAAAAAAAAAAACCCTCCATGGTTAAGAAGCTGGCGAACTTGAGGTCAGAGTCACTCCCTTCAATTTAAAGTCTTGGTTCCGTCCCTGATTTTGTGATTTCCTTTTTTAAATGCTTTTTTAAATGATTTATCATTTTTTTTTTGTAAAACGTTTAACAAAATTTTTATGTTCAACAAAAAAAATATTTAAAAAAACTAGGGACATTGAAAAACGATTTCGTATTGTTTTCCAAAGGTGTACCCGACTCACTGTAACAGTCAATGGACTTATACATCTCCACGAGAAATTATTAGAACCTCCGGGAGGACTGCTGACTTGGTCCTCCTAGGTCCTACCAACCAATAAAAATATGACAGCTGTTAAAAAAAGATGAGTCAGCTTCCACTATCACTTGCAAAGAAACTTAAATACAAAACCAGTAAAATGCAAAACCAAACCTACTGGAAAAAATGGTTTCAAAAAAAAAAAAAAAAACCCACTGGAAAAAATCAAACCCATTATCTTCATCTTTCTTTTTCTCCCTCTCTTTATTTCGCTATTTCCCCACTCTCTTCTCAGTGGAAAATTAAAATCCCCAGAAGTCTAGGGTGTGGAGCGCAATGCAATGACAGTCAATAGAGGCTCTCAGAACTGAGATGCCACAAGCTCTAGGGCAGCCGGTTTTGGTACCAGATTCGGTGGGGACCTGAGGATTTCGGTGGTGGAGAGAGATAGATTTGGAGTTTTGGGTTCTTTGCTGAGATGGAACCCATGCCCACTTCAATCTTAACATTGATTGTGATGGTGAGATGAAGGTGCAGAGCAAATTTTTTTTTTCATCATGGTTTTATTTTAAGAGCTATACTGTCCTGAGTTGGTAAGCAAGTCTCCACTGGTTTTAGACAACTTGAGTTGTTGTTCCATTGGAGTTTGGACTGGTTTACACCCTATCATACCAGTTTCCTCAAGAACTTCCAAAGCATACTTCCTTTGAGATAGGCTGATTCCACTCTTGTTTCTTGCAATTTCTAAACCCAAGAAATACTTGAGTGATCCCAAATCCTTAATGCCAAACTTCTAATCCAAGACAGACTTGAGAGAGGCAACACGAGAAATGTTGGTTAGGGTTAGGGTTGTGATATATATATATATATATATATAGGTAGGTTTTTTTTTTGTAATTTTATATATAAACTAATCGGGTTGGGTCGGGTCTGGTTTGGGCTAGGTTCTTTTTAAAAAAGAAAAAAAAAAATCTTTGATAACGTGGGTTCCTTGATTTGAAAGTTGTTGTCATTATTTATTTGTTTTTATGGCAAACGTTGTTGTCATTTGTATAAGGGAATATGAATAAAACATCAGAATCATTATCCCAAAATTATCAAGGAGGTCTGAATCACTCTAACTAATTCAAATATTTGCTTTGTGTTCATTCTAAAGGCATACACCAAAGATAAGGATACAGTTTTGTACATACCATTAACTTTGATTGATTTTTTTCATTTTCTTTTTTCCAAATTAACAATATTGAAGAAATAGCAAAGATTGATGTTCGAAAGTTTGAATCAAGATTGTATCAGTTATATTCGGCTGTGGGTTTGCTGCTGGCTTTGAAGAATTGGTTTTGATGCAAATACTGAAAAAGAGTTAGGGAGAAAAAGAAAGAGGCAGATCACAGATAAGATAATGGGTTTGATAGAAATTTGTAATTTTGCCGATAAGTTTAGTTTGCTTTTTAACCCAAAGTTAGGTTTGTGTGGTTAGTGGAAGCTGATTCATCTTTTTTTTTCTTAATAGCTGTCATGTTTCTATTGGTTGATAGGACCTGGGAGGACCAAGTCAGCAGTCCTCTCAAAGGTTCTAATAATTTGAGTGATTCTGGTGCCATATCTTTGTGCACAACTCGCCCACGTGACGAGTTGTGGTTGGTGGAGGGGGACCCATCACCACCCCTCCACCAACCACATCTCACCACGTGGGCGAGTTGTGCACAAAAATTGTGACACCAAAATTTTCCTAATAATTTCTCCATCTCCACAGCTTTCGGGGCAGTTAAGGCAGAGCCAAAGGAAATTAATGTTTCTACAGTTGCCATTAATATCATACCAACCACGTGATTGAAGCAGTGGAGTCGATTCCGTACCGTACCAGTCGGTACGGCCGGAATTTTTCTTACTGGAACCTAAACCGGTACAGAAACACTTTTGTTTCGTACCGGCTAAAATATCGGTCATACCGGGTTATTTCGGCCTTACCGGAGCAAATACCGTATTTCGGCCGAAAAACTTATACCGGTCCGGAACAGAAAAATCGAGGCTTTTAGATCTGAAAAAAGGAAAAAGAAAAAAAAAAGTTTCGCTTACAGATCTAATGTTCCTAAGGCAGTAACATTCTGATTTAGTTTCCCTGCCACCGGGAGTACGTTGCTGATGGTGATTCCATTTCGCCGAGCTCCCTTCTTCTTCTTCCCCCACAAGGTCAAACTAGATGCCTTTTTCTTCTTTCTATTCCATTTGCCTTTTCAAATTCTTTTTAATTCTCTTTTCTCTTTTTATGTGCTGAGTCTGCTGAGTGCTAACACAAGTTTAATAAAACAATTTTATCTTTTTTTACGTTTATTATTTTGTGTGTCTAAGCCAGTGACCCATGTGAACATCAAATCAAAATTAACTCACTTTTTATTTTTCTCATTTTTTCATTTCCAACGTAATTTAAGCAAAAACTTTTTACTTTCAATTAAATAAACTGTCTTATGATAAAAGAGAATTTTTAAGGTAATGATTTATGGTAAATAGAGATTTTGTGTGTGTCTATGTGTGTGTATATATATATATATATAAAATACATAAAATAGTGGTAAACCCGAAACGGTATATCGGTATTGACCGGTATCCGAAGTATATCGTACCAGTAGCCAAACCGGTACAACCTCCGGTATGGTATTGACTCTCTTGAATTGAAGCCCATATTTTTTTTTTTTTTTGAGAAATAACGACTAATGAGTATAGGACAAGGATTTGCTGCAAACAAGTGTGCAGGAATTGCTACAAACAGGATTAGGTGGCAACAATTCATGGTGACACTTGTCCTAATATCATGTGAAACGCACATGATGAGTTTTAGTTTGTATTGTCCGTTAAGTTGCAACGTTTCTCACTTTCTAAACGTCAAACACGCATATCCATATCTCTCTCTCTGCGAAATCATCACTCTCCTTTCTCTTCAAATCATCATACTCCCTCTCCATCTTTCTTCCTCACTCTTCCTCCTTTTTCGCTCCGATCTATGCACAGTGAGGATTTTAAAATCACTCTCTTCTTTACCCATCAAGCCATCAGATCCCTTTTCTCTATTCTTCACCTCCTTCATCCATCCCTTCTCTCCCTTTGCCATCTCACACTTAAAATAAAAATTAAAAAAAAAAAAAAAACACTCAGCCATCTCAAGCATAAAAACTAACCAAAGATAAATCTGCCTTCATCTCAAGAAGCTTTGAATTAGTTTCATTCATCAAAAAGTACTTTAATTTTAGTCTTGAATATTTTCTTGGCATCCAAACAGCAAGAATCCAAAATCCCAAAATAAAAATCCCCATAAAACCCAATTGAACAAATTCTTCATAGCTGGTTCATGTAATGGCCTAGTTTGTCTGGCGGATGATGCTTCCAGTGGTGACCATGTCATTTTTCTATTTCTCTGGAACCCTTCAATTCGTAAAGCCATATCCCTTCCAATCCCTGCTGTTAATATCCCAGCTTCTTATAAGCCCATCTTGGGTTTGGCTATGACCATGATTACAAATTAGTGAGACTTGTGTACCTTCAAGGTTGCACACATGGCACCAAATCTAAACTAAATTTTCAAAAAATTTGCACATATTGGAGCCAAAATCCTTACTGTGCACAGATCGGATCTAAATTTTGGAGGATTCCTTGTTGCATGTTGGATCTTCGGTTTTAGGAGGGATTGGCAGCAAGATTTTTTTTATGGGTTTAGGTGGCTGTGGTTTCTGATGAGAGGAACGAAAAAGGAGGAAGAGTGAGGAAGAAAGATGGAGAGAGAGTCTGATGATTTCGAAGAGAGAGGAGAGAGAGTGACGGTTTTAGAGAGAGAGAGTGATATGGATATGCGTGTTTGACGTTTAGAAAGTGAGAAACGTTGCAACTTAAGGACAATACAAACTAAAACTCATCATGTGCGTTTCACATGATATTAGGACAAGTGTCACCATGAATTGTTGCCACCTAATCCTGTTTGTAGCAATTCCTGCACACTTGTTTGCAGCAAATCCTTGTCCACGAGTATATTACCAAAATTAAAAAAGAAAAAAAAAAAAAAAAAAAAGGACTAACTAGTAACGGGACATTATGACATTTACCCCCTTTATTTTTTTAATTGGCAAAATGTCCCTGTTTCGAAACTATATAGGTGCGTGCCCCTGTTTCGATACTCGATGACACTAAAATCGAGTTAGTTAAAGTACTCGATTGGTTTAAAATCGAGTTATGCCCGACCAAAAAAAAAAAAAAATCATGAAACTCGAGTAAATGAAAATCGAGTTCCAAACGTCACTATAGGGCTTAAAAACGTCACTATAGGGATAAAAAATGCCGCTATAGGGCCACTGAAACCTGGTATTTACACTTATAAAAAAAATTTCCAGAAAAACGCCACTATAGGAATTAAAAAAACACCGCTATAGGGCCACTAAAACCTAGTATAAAAAATTTTCCAGAAAAACGCCACTATAGGACCACTGAACCTGTAATCACACTTATAAAAAAAAATTTCCAAAAAACACACTATAGGACTTAAAAATGTCACTATAGGCTTAAAACGCTACTATAGGTCTCCTAAATATTGGGCGATCACACTTGTAAAAATTTTTGCATGAAACTCGATTTCTCTAAGCTCGAGTTACATGCAATTTTTTTTATTTTTTTATTTTTTTAAGTTGATCGGGCATAACTCAATTTTCTACAAATCGAGTATTTTATTGAAACTCGATTTTAGGGTAATCGAGTATTGAAACAGGGGCATATCCCTATATAGTTTCGAAATATGGGCAAATTGCTAAAATAAAAAAAACAATTAGGGGCAAAAGGCTAGAATGTCCCTAGTAATGACTAATTTGTACTATTGGACTGATCAATAATAATAATATAACTACAGTGTTATCCTTCTTCATTTTTTTTTTTGTTGGGGTAGGATATTTCTCTCATTGTCTATATTATGTATTAAAAGAGTTGTTGTGAATGGATCCAAATTGAAGAAAGAATCGAATATTTATTAATAAAATTTATCATACGAGAATAAAGATAGAGTCTCATTCCACACGTCAATATATACTGACAAGAATGAAATTTATAGGAAGGAGAAAAATTCCTTTTATTTTTTTTGTTTCTTTTGCTACATTTAGGGGGAAAAAAAATTGTTCTTTCTTTTAAAA
>NW_027069879.1:129346-190012 GCF_002906115.3 Quercus suber
CGGAACCCATATTTTGAGAATAGTGAATTGCTGTGTTTTTTTTTTTTTTCTTTTATAACTAGAAAGTGCTTTTGTTTCAATTTGAATTTTTTTTTTTCAAGATCTTTGAAAATGGGTTCTTACAAGTAACTCAAAGGAAAGCCAAACAACCAGCTCTAGTGTTTGTGAAACAAGTAGGGGTGGCAATTTTTATCCATATCCATGAACCCGCCCATTACCCACCTTATTTGAATAAGTCTTAACCCAACCCATTTAAATATTTGGGTTAAATGGATAAAGACCCATTTGGTTATTTAATTAGATGGGTCTAAATGGATAAATCCACTAATAACCACTAAACCCATCTAAAATTTAAATTTAAATAAACCCACAAAAACCAACTAAACCCTTCTAAAATCAAACACACTTTACCACCTACTCACATTTCCTACATTTTCTCATCATCCAAACAGACTCATAACAAACACAAAACCAAAAATAGCAACTTTTTGGACATAGAACACAGCTAATGGCCTTGAAAATCAGAAAATCACTCATCCAAACTAATAACAAAATATTAAAAAAGCAAAAACAAAAAATCCAAATCCAAATCTAAACACTTCCAAATCCCTTTGCTCCCTCACCGCCACCGACTACCTCTTCGATCCCGTCCACCTCCATATCCACATTGACCATTTTGCCTCCTCCAACAACGATTCTCTCCAACTAGGCCGCAATTTGGGATCCTCGCATCGGATCTTAGAGTTCGTCGATGATTTCGAGTGGAGGTTTGGCGAAAAGCTAGTGCATTATCGGATTGAGAATGTCAGGTCGCAAGTGCAGTGATTGGAGGCGTGGTGGCGGAGCTCCAATAACGAGTTTGCGTTCATGGTCGAAGACGATTTGGAAGTGTTGCCGCTTTATTACAGGTTTCTTTGAAGTAGTTGCGGCTCGATCTCCAAAAGAGTCTTCAAATCCCTTTCTCTTTGTTTCAGGCGAGCTCACACATCTTCATGTTTTCTTCTTTTTATTAAATTTATGCTTTGTTTGGATTCCAAGAAAGTTAGGAGAGAAAGGAAAGTTTAAATGATGAGTCAGAAAAGTGTTTCAAGTTTCAACACGTGGTAGCAATATTGATTTTTTTTTTTTTGGGAGAAACAACAATATTGAAATTAAATGGGTTAAATGGGTGGGTTACTAATTAAATGAGTAGGGCGGATAATGGATAATTAATTTATATATAAACAGGTCATAAATGGATAAATGAGTAATTACACACCCAACCCATTTATGACCCAACCCGCCCATTTGCCACCCCTAGAAACGAGGACCAAGGTCGTTAGGTTTTTTTTTGGGGGGGAGGGGGGGGGGTGTGTTAAACTCCAGCAATAGTATTATGCGTTGAACTTGACCAAAATTATAATCTTAATCACGTAATTAACTAAATCGAAAAACAGATGTGCAATTTTATATAATTCACAATTGCCAAGGGCAAAAAGCCAAAAATATCTTCACAAAATTCTAACTCAAATAGGCTTTACAACACAATTTGGAGACTAATCGAAAGTGACCATGTGATGGGTGATTGAAAAACGGTTTGGTCTCTTATTTGATGTGGGCAAAGATTAGGTTTAGTGGCCTAGTACACTTGACCTATTTTATCTACATATAGGAAGAGATTATAATAAGAGGGTTCACAAATAGGAAATCTATTAGGGTTCTCTTATTAGCTAAATGCATGGATTTATTGAGAGAACAAGAGATTGAGTGCCCTCCAGACTTATAGGGGTTGATATTATCACCTTGTGTGAGTGATGCTGAAAACAGGGACAAATCTATATATTGACTGGGGGCCAATGATCCCCCTAATTTTTTTTTTTTTAAATATTAGTATATTAATAGGTACTAATTTTAGCAATTTTGTTCAATAAAATTACATTTTACCACCCCTTAACAATGTCATCAATTCTTTTAAGAGTAATGTTATAGTCACACATTTTTTTATAATATTTTTACAAACTATTGAAGTAGCAAATTCTTATTAGTTTGTACACTTGCATCACTTTTTACTTATCAATAACCACTCACCACATTAGCAATTTGTAAAAATTTTGTAGTTTTAGCATTTTCCACCTTTTAAAGGCCAAAAAAATTAATAGATTAAATCTATAAAAAAAATATATACAAGTCCAAAAAAATTAGCCCAATAACAAAAATTACCAATAATAAAGCTAAAAAAAAAAAAAAAAATTAAGGCCAATCAAACTATTTTACCCAAAATAAACAACTTGGCCATTTAAAAAGTTTTAAACAAAAATTAATCTTTAGTGATAAAGTAGTAGAGTCAAAGGTTGGAGATGTCGCACACAACTAGGATCAGAACCGCCCCCTTATTTCAAGTCCTCGCTCCATTCCTAGCTGAAAATTAGGAAATATGTAGAATTCCAGCCCCGCAAGAGATTAAGAAGGCAATCTAGGACATGCGTGGCAGAACTAAAATCCCCAAGTCTTGATTGTTTCACAGTGTTCGTTTACAAGAAGTATTGGGAGGTGGAGGGCTTGGGGTGTGGGGGTGGTGAGCAACAGTGAGTGTAGTCGCTAGTTTCTTCAACATGGAAGAATGACAAAAGAGGTAAATAATTCACTAATCTTTCTTATGCCAAAGATCCCAAAAAAAACTACCTCTTTTAATTATTTTAGGCCTATTAGCATGTGTAATATGGTGTATAAAACCATTACCAAGCTTATTGTAATATGACTAAGGAAATTTACTGTCCAATCAAATTCTCCTTATCAATCAGTGTATCCTTAGGTGATGGATTGCAAAGAATGAAGTATCGGTCCAAGAGATTCTTCATAGCTTCAAGAGGAGAATACTAAAGGTGGGTATGCTAGCTATACTTCGTATTTAATTGATTGTCGAAGGTCGTATGAAGATCCAGTACAATACTTCGTATTATACCTGGTGCAATTAACCCCCTCCCTCTTACAATATATGTTTCTTTCACATTTTTATTTATCTTTTTACTCTTTTTTTTTTTTTTTTTTACTTTTTTAATCAATAGCTGAGATTGAAAGTTGTTTTATTCAACTGTCAATCTCATCCACTAAGAGAAATTGCATCAGGTACAATACTCTAAATATTGCAATTGATCTTAATCCATCGAAGGTATATAATAGAGTCGATTGGAGATTTCTAAGCTAGCATTGTGTAGCTCCGGATTCAATGAAAAGTTCATTAATTCATTGTATCATGGAAATGTCCCCACAGTCTCCTTTGAGATCTTGATGCAAGCCTAGATAGTTAGCCTAGTAGGGGGTTTAGGCAAGGAGGAGATCCCTTATTCCGTAATTATTCATTCTATTCAAGAAACTGCTGTGAAGAATTATTGGAAGACAGAATTTCAGGAATTAAATTGAACAATGGTGGACCAACAACTGCGCCCATCTTATGTGTGCAAATGACATCATATTCTTCGAGACCATGCAAAGTCTTCATGAATGATTCAACATGCAAGTTAACTATCAATCTAATATAATTTGTAACTTTGACTTTATTAAATTCTTCCAACTTAATTTGACTTTGTTTATATATGATAATTGGTGAACCAGAAAAATGTATCGTCCAAACAACAGTAAATAAGCATTAATACTGGTGAGATGGAAGAACACTTCAACTGGTTCTGTAATTGCTGATCATCTTCAATGATCAGCCCAATCATCTAATACATTACAAGGGCAATAAAGCCTAGTTAATGACGACTGTTACTTATCGACTTTAAACTCTAATTACGGCAGAGACCATTACACACAGGGAAATAATTATCTGCAATTATGAAGATATTTATGAGCACAATAGCTACCTATAAAAGAAATGATCTGTCCATTTACCAAGGTAGGTGAAAAGCATACTATAAAATTACTCTCTCCACAAAATATTAGGGCTAGCTCTAACTTAAGCATTGGAGGTTCTCCCACTGGGCACAACCCGGTGGTTTTTTCGATCAACTCTATTTATTTTGCAGGTCCTACCAGTTCATCCAGGTCTTACAAGATTGTCCAAAACTCTGGGTTGGACGAATAACCCAACTGACAATTTTTGGCATCATCAGTTTGGCGTTGTCTATGGGAAGCAAGATTAGTCATCTAGCTCTTCCTGCAACAAAAGGATCATTCAGTCCAAAACTCTGAAGATCTCTTCCATGCAACCCATTTCACCGTTCTCTTTCAAGGGTTGTCATTTTTCCCTTATGTGGGAAGAAATCAAGAAAAAGAATTTGACAAAGGTTGAGGAAAATAGCCAATTTGAGAGGCAGTAACCCTAGTCACAGTGTTCCTTAAAAAAGGGTTTTAATCGAAGTTTTTAAGTCCAAGGGAAGGAAACAATAAGTACACACCAAGAGGTATTGCGAGGTCATCTCTCTAGTTGTTGTCGAGAAGCGATTGCACCTTTCAAGTTCAAATGGTGACAAATCCCTTTAGTCATCGTCAAGAAGCAAGTGCCCCATCAAAAGGAGTGCTAGATGACCTTCGTCCAACGGATGACCTCCGTACTCAAGGACGAAATATAGCACTTTTCATCTCTAGATTTCTTGGATCTTCAGGTCAGATGAGTTATTTTCCTCTCGTTATTTGCGAACAAAATTTAAATTTATTTCACGCTACACAATTCTCAAAAGACACATGTAGGTGAAGGAAATAAGAATTAACAAAATAAATTACTATAACACTTTTCCATCCTTGAATGCAAAATGTTAAACAATAATTATAATTCCCAAGTTCTGCGGAAAGCATTGATGGAAAATGTCATGTGGTAATCAATTTAAGGTATACAGTCTAGAGATATTTCAGGAAACATATCCAATTATATACCTTTAAAATAGCCTTGATTGATGAGTTTAAGATTCCAATTTTGGGTGTTAAAGTCTAATTTGAACAGCTGTGAGGCTTTAATAGTTACAACCATAGTTGTCAGTATCGTATCATACGATATGTATCATATCGTGTGTAAAAAGTTCTATATCGTATTGTTGCATCGTAAGTGCTTATGAATCGTATGATACAATGCAAATATCATATGAATTGTATCTGTTGGAAAATTTAGACCCCAGTTGATAGAATTAACAAGTTTTAAACCCAAGTTGTTAATTAGATTTATTATGAATAAACCTTTTTAAAACAAACTAACATCAATAAACCCAAGTTGTTAATTAGAATGAACAAGTTTTAAACTCATGAAATTTGAGTGTTTTCTGCATCAAACTTCTGTTGTTTTTCAAAAAATCTAGTTTTCCAGAATTTCGATTGATCGATTATCATTTTCGATCAATCGAAAATTTTCAGATTTTTCAAGTCTAGCTTCTACCTAACTTGATTGGTATTCGATCGATGGTCGATCGATCGAAACTGAAAATTTTTTAGTTTTTAAGTATTTGACCAAATTTTTTTCATGCATCGTTTATGTTTAGGATTCACATGCATTGCATTGTTTTTTTTAATATCCATCTTGCAATTTTGTAGTCACATCTCTCATTGTTTTCACACATAACATGCATACACTTTGCTAAATTGGGTACTCAATTTGATTTAAAAATTGGTTGAGTAATTTTTGAGTCCTTTGTACATTTTAGTATATGTTATTTTTATGTGTGAATTGTAGAAAATATTTTTCTTAAAAGATATAAGGGATAATCAAAGTGCAAATATTTTCTCTACTCATGCAACTGTTTATGGGTTACATAGTGTCAAGCTTGCATATATTGAAAGAGAGAATATTTTTTTTTCTTCAAGTGAATCCTCAATTTTTTTTAAGTTAGGTTTGTGTGTTTTTATTTTTCCTCACCTTCTAAATTTTCCCCAAAATTGTTTCTCTCAAAACATGTTTTGTTTTTCCTATTTTTATAGGGGGAGAAAAGTTTTTTTTAACCTTTGTTATTCTTAGAGGGAATTGTTGCTCTTCATAGGGGGAGTTGCCTCTATTTTCTATAGAGCTTGCATTTTGTGGTTCCTTAGTTCTTTTTCTTCTCTCATGTTTATTGTCAATCTACTCTTTGTTTGAGTTGACTTTGTCAATACTTGACAAAAAGGGGGAGATTTAGATGAAATGTGGACATATGTGGGACTCTTGTTTGTTTTGTTTAGGGAGAGTTGAAATTGATTTTAAAATGAGGAGAAAATAAATTTTTTTAATGTATCTAACTTAGGGGAAAAGTTAGTTTGCATATTTGTTATTTGCTTTAGTTTGTTTATTTTGGTTTACTTGTATTTTCCACGCATGCGTTTATGTGTTTGTTAAGTGTTTCAGGAATATACAGGTTAATTCAGTCGTGGCTATTGTCTACACTAGCAACTGATAGATAGTAGTTAGGTTAAATTGTATTTGGGCTATTTGTAACTTTGAGCATTTCATGTTTGTGATGTGTTTTGTCACGGATTGCCAAAGGGGGAGTTTGTTAGGTTCTAAGACTTTAGGAACTAATGTGTTAGAACTTCAATATGTATTATGTTGACAAACCATTATCAAAACATAAAGTCTAGGTTTAGATTTGCTCAAAGTATGTTTATTTGTAAAATTGGAATCGAGTGATTGCAGTTTGCTGCAAGACTCGATCAATTGAAAATTAGACTCGATCGATCGAACCATGTGCAGATTTATTTTTCTGCAGAATTCCAACTCAGTCCAAACTCTACTTAAACGTATTGAGTTTCAAGTAAAACACTCATAGTATATAAAGGAAACCCTACGGACATTTTTATAAGTTTTTTTAGAGAGAGATTAGAGTGCATCTTGTGTCTCTTTTATAGATCTAGGGTTTTGTACCCAAAAGCTCTCTAAAGTCTTTGATAGGTTGTGTGTATGAATCTCTTGTGAGATTTAGAGGTGTTTGCCTTCATACATACTTAAGGTTATCAAGATCGAGATTGATGTCAAAAGCTCGGTGATCGCTTCAGTTGCTGCATAAAGATTTTAAAGAAAAACACAAGTAAGAGTGCTTGTGGTTGTTGTGAATCCAAGAAAGAAGTAGTCCATGGACTCGGAGCTATCACGTGGTCGTGATAGTAAGTTTTCTACTCGTGGTAGCAATAGGATGTTAGTGGTCTAATTCGCTATTGTAAAACTTCAATTCTTTCATAGTAGATCTGTTTTACCTTGAGGATAGCTAGGTTAAATCCTCCCCAGGTTTTTTATCGATTTGATTTTCCTGGGTTATCATATCACTTGGTTTATTAATTAGGTTAAACAATTTAGTTTACAGGGATTTAAAAACGTACAAGTGGTATCAGAGCGGGTTAAATCTTGATTTAGGTTATTATACCTAGAGTTGATCAATTATCCCTATTACCATAGATAATTTTAAGTGTCTTACTATTTTTTATTGTGATGATTTGAATAAAAAGGACACTGTTGTTTCTGTTGATCTTAATGATGCTTGTGAAACTCTTCGTAAGGAATTATTGAAATCTTTGAAAATTGTTAAGAAATACAAGGAAGAGTTAAAATTGACTAATTTTGAAAAAGAGGAATTGGTTAATAGGTTAGATGAATCTAATAAAAAGAATGAATATTTGAGAAATCAAATTTCGTCTCAAGATGAGAAGATGAAAAGCTTGGAATAAGAGTTAGTTGAATCTAAAGCTAAAATTGAAAATTTGACTTGTACCAAGCTTGTTGTCGATAACAGAAGTGTTTTTGGTTCTCTTAAGCCTAAAACTGAGAAAGTTTATATCCCTCCTTTCAAGAGGAATAATAAAGAAAGTGCTTATTTTGCTAGGTTAGACAAAAGTAAAAGTTCTAATGTAGACACTGAAGTTTCTAAACCTATGTCTAAACCTACTATTAAAGAGTATAATAAATCTGTTTTTGTGCCTACTTGTCACATTTGTGGTGTTGTTGGTCATATTAGACCAAATTGTTCTTTGTTGAGGCAAAAACCAAAATCTAAGACTAGATTTGCTATTAAGAATACTGATGTTCCTAAATTTGTTCCTGTTTGTCACTTTTGTGGTGTCTCTAGTCACATTTGTCCTAACTATCCTAAATTGAAATTTAAGCATTCTGTGTTTCAGTCTAAGATATGTGATGATATATTTCCTATTATAAGTCCATACAAATTGTTTTATATTCTTTTGAAAAATTTGAGCTTGTTGACTTGTGAAAGGAATTTGCAAGATTTCAGTCTTTCTCAGAAGATTGGTGTAATCCCTCAAATACACTCTACTTCTCATGAATTTTCACCTACAAAGCCGAAGACTTGTGCTATATGGGTGAGAAAAGATTCCCTAAGGAGAGTGTTGCTGACTTGTCCCTAATTTAATTCTTTCAATTGTTTGTGGACGTGTTTTGTTTCTGTTTTTGGTTGTTTTTATTAAAAAAAAAAAATCCAAAAACATTAAAAAATTTTAAAAAGACAAAAATATTTTATTTTGTGTCTAGTTTTATTTTTCTTGAAAATTACATGAATTATGATATCTCTCTCTTGATTTAGAACATGCTTGACATTGTGGAGAAACTTGAATAGTATGTGTTGTATAAGTGCTAAGCTATTTCTGATTTTGTGTGAGTATATACTAGTTTGTACATGTACTAAGGGTTAATTAAGAAATTGATATTTCTTATTTGTGTACCCTCTGTAACTTAGTTTAGTACTGTCATGCATTGTTTTTGCATTTTATTCATTAAGCATAATGTGTGCTTTTAGCTTTGGTCATAAAAATTTTTTTATACCAAAAATATTTTTATGTGTTTTGTATTTTCTTTGCATAACATGCCTGTGAATCTTGTTTAGCTTGGATGAGCTTATTTTACTGCACTTTGCTAGTTTTATCTATGTAGTGCATGTTGTGTGTGAGTGTTTATAGTTTTTGATCACATGATCTTGATTTTGAAGTCATATGCTTTTGATTGTAAGGACTAAAAAATCCTAAGAGAAAGGCATAAATAATCATCTCACCACTATTTACTAGCCAATCATGAACACCTTAGTGCATATCGTAAGATTTTCTACTCAAGAAAGTGTAGAACATGCACAAAAAGAACATAAGGTGTAGCCAAGCAGATTCAAACCAAATTTTTAATCGCAATTTCAATTGATCGAACAATAGGTTCGATCGATCGAAAATCTAGAAAAATCAATTTTTTGAAAAATAGAGCATTTTAATGTAAAAACTCCTTAAAGCACAATGTTTTATGAATAGAATGCATGAGAATGAGATGAAAAGTTTTTAAAAAACCCTTGAATTTGACCTAGACCTTCCAAAATCAAGATTTTCAATCAATTTGTCCTCAAATCTCAAACTTTAAACACGTTTTGCATTAAAATTAAGGAACTTTTAATATTGGATGGCCACAACAAGTCACTCACAATATAATGTACTAAATTTAATAAAGAGTACGTTGTGTAATGTGTGCAACTAGCAAAAGCTTGAGATACATGTGAGGTGATATATAGATAGTAATCAATCACAATTTCTACAAAATTCATCACATAAGTTTGAAAGAGACTATGACCTAAAGATTTACATCATATAACTCTCACATCTCCTAGAATAAAAATTTGCAATCATGTAAGTTTCTTGATTTTCCTCATAATGTACACACCAATTTTATTTGATTTGAAACTTATTAAAATAGCCAGGATAATGTACACACCAATTTTAGCATTTAATCCGAGACTAGACCTTATGTTCTTTTTATGCATATGCTACATTATCTCGAGCACAAAATCTTATGATATGCACTAAGATGTTCATGAATGGCTAGTAAACAATGATGATATGGTTATTTATGCCTTTCTCATTAAGTTCAAGTCCAAACAATCAAAGGCATGTGACTTCAAAATCAAGATCAAGTGATCAAAAACTATAAACAACTTCCATACAACATGCACTACAAAGCTCAAACTAGTAAAGTGCAATAAAATAAGCTCATCCAAGGTAAACAAGGTACAAAAATATGTTATGTAAAGATAATATGGCCAACCTTGATTTCAAATCCAAGAAAAATAATGCAAAACGCATTTTTCTTTTCTTTTACTTTTTTTTTTTTTGAAAAAATAACAAAAACAACCTACTATGGAATGCATGAATGTTATGCAATGCAAATCCTAGAAAACAAAAAAAAAAAAATGGTCACAAAGAATAGAGAGATGGAGTACAAGGACCGTGTCAAAGACTCAATTAGATTAAGCCTTTTGCATCCAAATATTTTTTGATGCAACTCTTGCATTGGAGTTATTATGCATATTAGAATGCTGAGCAACTCCAGGATTGGAATAAAGGTTTAATGCCAACTCACCAATAAGAACCATGGGATCTTATGCTCAAGGCATAGGTAGTTTTGGCTTATGTGCTCACATAGCAGCTTGCAACTTGAAATAGTTTGGAAAAATGTGCCCAGACTATCTACAAAAATGACAAACCTATGCAGGTTTACCATGCAACTTGTCCTTAGGAGGGTTTGGAGTCTTAGGTTTAGACTCTTTGAGATCAACCCTAATCTTCCTAGGAGGAGTAACTTTTGTTGGTTTGACAATCTCACACACGGGAGGCTCAGAAGAAGAAACAAAGTATATGGAATGATTCTTAGGCCCAGAGATGCTATTTTCAAAACCTAGACCAGTTTTGTCTAAGGGAGACTTTCAAATACTCAGCATGTGTTCAAGTTTAGAACTAGCAAACCTATTTGTTTGTTCTCTAGCAACAGATAATTCAAATTCTAAATTCTTAACTTTATCAAGCAACAACATGTTCTCAGTCTTCACCTTATCTAGCAATTCATTAGCATCAAACAATTTCAAGTGCAAATTTTTCTTATCAAGTTCAAGAGAAGAAATTTTTTGTAAAACTAAATCAACATTCATAGCATCCTTTGCAGCAACCTTGCAAAGTTTATTATAGGCTTCTTGCAAATCAACATTCTTAAAGAATTCCCCATCAAAAGGGTTCTCATCAACCACAACACTTTCATCAACTACAGCAGTAGCTGTAAAAGTAATGAAATTTCCATCCTCATCACTACCAGACTCATAATCAGAAACTTTATTATCACTAAGGGTTACAGCCATAGCTTTGCCTTTTGATCTCAAGAATGTAGGACATTCTGATTTCACATGACCATAACCTTGACAACCAAAACATTGTTAACCCATAGAATTATTAGAGGTTTGACCTACTTTCTTTTTAGTTTTTTTAGTATTGCTCACTTTAGTGGGATCATTCCTTCTAAAATTTCTAGGCTCAGCATTGTTTTTACCTCTTGCCCTTTTGTTGTTGTTCTTAAGAAAATTTCTAAAGTTCTTGGCAAGATATGCAATCTCTGTAGCAGAGAGTTCATCATCAAATCGATTCCCATCAACATTATCAACTGACTTAAGAGCCATTGATTTGGATTTGTTTGTCTTAGGTAGGTCTAACTCATAGGATTGGAGAGATCTTACAAGTTCATCAATAGGGATGGAGTCCGCATCTTTGCTTTCAGTTGTGGCAGTTACTTTGGGTCTGAAGTCCTCGGTCAAAGATCTAAATATCTTCCCAACAATTTTAGGTTAATCATAGATTTCACCCAAATTATAAGCAGAGTTAACAATATCATTCAATTTTGTATAGAATTCATCAAAACATTCATCATTAGACATTCTAATACTTTCAAATCTAGTAGTTAACTGCTACAGTTTGTTAATCTTAACTGTCTTGTGCCTTTATGCACAGTTTGGAGAATATTCCATGCAGTATGAGCAACCTCAACATTAGAGATCCTCTTAAATTCCTCTATAGAAACAGCATTAAAAATAGCGTTCATAACTTTGCTATTAAAAGCGGCTGCTTCTTTCTGAGAAGTTTGCCACTCACTAACTGGAGTAGTGGGCTTCTCTCATCCGTATTATATGGAATTCCAAACTCTTTCATCAATAGATTTCATGAATGCTTTCATCATTACTTTCCAGTAGGCATAGTTATTCCCATCAAAGTGAGGTTGGATCATAAGAGAGTGACTGTGTTCCATGACACCAAGGGTCAAGGATCAACTTTTAGATCAAAGAATCTAAATACTAGAGCTAACCCGCTTTAATACCACTTGTACGTTTTTAGACCCCTTAAAACACAAGTTGATTAACCTAGATATTTACCCAAGTGATTACTTAGATAAATTATTCAAGTCTAGGTTAACACAAGTAAATGATATCAAGTAAATAATGCGGAAAATAAAGAACACAACGATATGATAACCCAGGAAACCAAACCGGTAAAAAAATTGAGGAGGATTTGACCTAGCTATCCTCAAGGTAAAACATATCCACTATGAAAGAATTTAAGTTCTACAATAGTGACTTAAACCACCAACATCCTATTGCTACCTCGAGTAGAAAACTTACTACCACGATCATGTGACAGCTCCGAGTCCACGGACTGCTTCTTTCTTGGATTCACAACAACCACAAGTACTCCCACTTGTGTTTTCTTTAAGCAGCAACTGAAGCGATCACCAAGCTCTCGACATCAATCTTGATCTTGATAACCCTAAGTATGTATGAAGGCAAACACCTATAGATCTCACAAGAAATTCATACACGCAGCATAAACAACAACATAAAATGAGGCTAGGGTTTTTCCTTTTATACTTAAGGCAAAACATAAAACCCTACATGTCATACGAGCTTGGGCTAAGTTGGAAAATTTTGCAGAAAAACATTCTGCACAAGCTTCGATCGATCAAGTCTAATTTTCGATCGATCGAGTCCTGCAGAAAGTGAATAGTAATTTTCTGCAATTACTCGGTTATAACTTTACAATAAACATACTTTGAGCAGCCTAAATCTAGACTCTAAGTTTTGATCATGGTTTGCCAACATTACAAATTGAAGTTCTAAAATATTTAAATCCCAAATCCTTAGAACCTAACAAATATGAATAAGATATTAATTGTCAATATAATTATTTTTTATTTTTGTCATTATTGTTGTAAGTCCAAGAAACTAGAATGCCAAGAAGAAATATTTTTTTTTTTTAATTATTAAAATAAAAAGAACAAGAAGGGATAGTAAATGTTAATGATAATGAAGAAAATTTTAATGAACAAATAAGTTTGCAAAATGATAAACATGATGATAGCATTGACTTAGATGGGGTATATTAGGCAATATGATGAAAATAAATTATTATTTTTGGGTCATTTGTAATACATTATCACTTTTGAATTTAAACAATTTGAATGTGTATATTATAAACACATGCTAGTTTGATTTATTTAGTTAGCTTGTTAAATATTATTACATAAGTGATGAATAAATTAGTAATTAGTTGAATATATTTAAAATTTATAATGAATATACCATTCATATATGTATATGTATAATTTTTTATAAATTTTATTAAGTGTTTATGTATCTTACGATACACGATACAATATAATTCACAATACGGAAAGAAAACAAAATGATTCACATTTTGACAACTTTAGTTACAGCCTACACACGGTCAAAACACACACACACACACACACACACTACATAGATATATAATATGTCTGGTAAATAAAAAGGATTAGTCAATAAGGAGACTCGCCGGTTCCTCTATAATATTCCTATTAGAGCCAGATTTATGGCCTTGATATCTTATTTATGGCCATCAAAAATGTTTTATTACATTTCTTAATATAATCATAGCATAACGTCCTAGTTGATATGCACGCATTATGACTTTTCATATCACCACTGTTCTTTCCTATACGTAGAACGATTCTAATAATTTTTTTTTTTTTTTTTTTTTTTTGGCAAAAAAAAAAGGGAGGAAAAAAGGAGATATTGCTTTGGTTTCAAACTAAGATTCCTCAAATATCTTCTTTACATAGTGAATAAGTTTCTATGATGCCTATATGCTCATGGCCCGTACGGTGTAATGCTTATGTTATGATTGTCAGTTAAGGTTATGAATTTATGGTTTTTCCAACATATAAACATTGTCGTTGAGAACCACCTAAGGTAAAAACTCTTTACCTTTGTTTTTCTGCCAAATTTAAAGATATTAATTTTTTTTTTGATAGAAAAGATATTAATTTTGAGTAATTTTTAGTAATTTTGAGTATAAAGGGAAAATGAAAAAAAATTTATCTCATAATTTTGGACATTAAAGAGGTGGAGTCAAATCTTATAGCTTTTACCAAATTTAAAAACCCCAAGTTTAGAAATTAAAACCAGAAGTTACTTGGTTGCCTTTTTATGCTCGACAATGTTACTCCAAATCTAACACTTTGTGCGGTAAGAGTACATTATAGTACCACTACTAGACTAGCCACTGTACATATATTCTTAAATCCACATGAATATGAATGAGAACTTGTTAAGAAGAGTGCCAAGAAGAAGATCAAAGGTATGTGACAAGATAGTATCATGCCACCTCATCTCTATCCATGTATAATTGTTAACACTTCTTTATAAGAGTTTGGCAATCAATCTAATAAATTATGCATGAAATTTTAAGAAGATTTCCATTTGGGACTGAGATTAAGCCTCATGGAAGAAAAAATACAGGTACAAACCATGATGGGCCATTCTTTTGGTTATCATCCAACAGTGAATGCACCTTTCATGTTTGAACGGGGGCACCCATCTGGATATCTACATCTTCAAGTAGCAGGAACAAAATATGGCAACAATGTAGCCCCATTCTTGGGCTAATAGCAACATGGCCTCAGGAAGGTCCAAAACAATAAAACATCAAGGAGGCCTTAAGGCTACAAAGCCAAAAACTACACACAAAAAGGAAGTGTCACCTAACAAACATGGACGTGATGAATCTACCTTGTCCATGGAATGTTGAGCATCTAAGAAAATACTACTAGTAAGTGCTTTCCTATTCTTCTTACTTATATGTTTTTTATCATCCTTTTTTGTAATTTATTACAGAATAAAGGTCTCCCTCGGATAAAAGACCCTAAATACAAGATTCTGAGAATTCTCTTTCAAAAAATGAAGTGATCCTAGGATTCCTTTATCAAAGGATGTATTGATCGTCTAGCAACACACAACAATCATGCCAATAAAAGACGAATTGCCCTGCTACGTGCAGCAATTGCAAACAAAAGACCAATTGCCTTGCTACGTGCAGCAATCGCAAAACAAAAAGATGAATTGCTCTGCAAAACAGAGCAAATCGCAAACAAAGGACGAATTGCCCTGCTACGTGCATCAATTGCAAACAAAAAGAAATTACCTTGCGAAACGCACTAAATTGCAAACAAAAGATGAATTTCCCTGCTATGTGCAACAATCACAAACAAAAGACGAATTTCCCTGCTATGTGCAGCAATCACAAAACAAAAAGACGAATTGCCCTGCGAAACGCAGCAAATTGCAAATAAAAGACGAATCACCTTGCTACGTGCAACAATCGCAATCACGAATTGCCCTCAAAACGCAGCAAATCGCAAATCAAAAGATGAATTGCCCTGCTAAATGCAGCAATCGCAAATCAAAAGACAAATTGCCCTTCTAAGTGCAGCAACCACAAAAAAGACGAATGCTCTGCAAAAATGCAAAAAAGACAATTATTCTACGATACGCAAAAATCGCAACGCTTTGATCGTCCAATGAACAAGTTGATTGTCCAAAACTACCATACCACAAAAATATTTCCTGGTGGCACGTAGCAATTATGGACGCAATATATATGTTGATCATCATCACAGATTCAAAGGATTCAAATGGGAAATTGATCTTGCACACAACAGATCAAAAGAAAACGGCTAATGACAACAAAGTCATAAAACGGAAGAATTCAAAAATAAAAATATTGTCTTATGCCCAAAACACACGGGCTCGAAAGAAGAATATTGTCTTATACCCAAAACATACAAGCCCAAAAAATAAATATTATCTTTGCTCAAAACATACGAGCCTAAGAAATAAAGGAACAAATGTTTCTATTCTAGGTTAATATTGTCATTGACAGGGGCGGCATTCTCAGCAGTGTCCACCATTGCATCTTCAGCAACTATGTTGTTAGCTTCAGCCTCCATGGTCAGCATCTCCTTTTCAATCTCCTCCATATCTAGCAAAAGGAAATTCAAGTTAGGATGATATTTGACGAAGTACTTCTAAGGAAGCTAAAAACCGTCAGCATACTCAACCATAAGCCTTTCTGAATACTCTTTAGACGCCTTAAAATTCTTCATAGCCTCTTCCACTTCTTTCTTCATCTTCTCCATATGATCTTCCTTCTGAGCACTCAGAGTCCTCTCTACCATAGGGTCAACCCAAACCGTTTCTAACTGCTTTCTGACCTCAACACTTTCCACCGTCACCTTCTTCACACTCTCTTTTAAGGAAGTGTTCTCAACATCAAGGTTCATGATTTGAGCCTGTGCAAAAGTTAATTTCTCCTCAATGTCCAAATATTTGGCCGTAAAATGCATAGACTTAGCCAAGATCTAGAGGAAAGGGACATTAAAAAATTTTAAAAAAATTATTTTTTTTTTTTTTTTTTTTTCCTCTCTTCCTTGATACAAATACATAGAAAACTATACCTAAACGCACCTGGACACTCTTGTGAAGATGTTGGGTAACTAAGTCATAAGACTCAATAGACGATAGGTGCTTTAGTTCGTCCATTAAAATTACATCGTGAGCCTCGGCCACGACCAATCTAGGATCATCCTAAAAGCTGGAAACAAACTTCACCTTATCCTTACCCTTAGAAGAACGAAGGGGAGGAGAGAGTTCTTTAATAGAAATTTTTTGTGAAGGCAGAAGAGTTTCAAGAACCTTTGGAACAATGGGGGAAGCTGAAGATTTATCCAGGTCACCCCCCCTTCTATAAACGACGCCTTTTAAGGACACTTCTAGGTTGGGCTTCCTCACTTTCCTTTTTTAACTCTACATACCTAGCTTTGTTAAATCTGGTATTCATCCCTACATGACGAAAGATAGTAAAACAAACATCATATATGCACTCAAAAGAAAAAGAGAAAAGAAAAGGAAGGAAAAAGAACTAACTTCTCTTGTTCGACACAACACGTTTCGAAACACCACCAATAGGTTCTGGTCCTAGAAAGTGAAGTGATAAACTTTTGGGGCTAATTTAGTTGTCAAAATCTTTCACTTCACTCATGTTTTCTAAAACTCTCTTTAGACGATCTTTATAGCGACTTTTCAGAGGATGGCGAGTTTTAATTGAAAGAAAACATATAGCCAATTCATTACAAGCACCACACAAAAGAAAGAAGGAAGCATGAAAAAGACACACCAAACACTGGGGTTCTCCATTGACGAAGAAACTTTGGAGCTTCTTCCAAATTTTCATTTGGAAGAAATTCCCAACCTTCACCCGAAACAAGGAAAAAACGTTGTTTCCAATCACGGTGGGAAGAAGGAGAAATTAAAACAATTTTTTGCTTTTTATCCCAAGGCCTAAACTTCCAATAACCTTTTAGCTTCGATTCCATCAAACGATACAAATAGAAAATTCATCTACCTTAATGAAATCCCCATTATTCACCGTCGACCAAATCACCATACAACATACCATTGTCCTCCAGGCATTCGAAACAAGTTATCCCGAAGCAATTTTTAAATGGGAAAGAACCTCCCTAAAAAATGGGTTGATGGGAAAATGCAACCCACACTGGAAGCATACTTCATAAAAGCATACCTCCTCGAGAAAAAAGGTACAAGCCCTTTCGTCCAACTCAGGAAACCTAATTGGCTAATTTCAACCAAAGGAGGAAACTGATATTTATTGACAATCCTATCTCTCATTTTTTCATAAATCCCTTCTTCGATAATCACACTTCTCTTTCCAAGCCTAAAAAGATGAGAGATGAGATGAAGTAGTGTCCATCTCTTGACCAATGGTTTTCTCACTAGAGGATAAACTGGTCTTTAAATCACTAGACCTTACCGTATCCCCTAACATCACTCTCCTTTCCAATGATTAAGTAAAACCTATTGAAAAATGAACTAGGGTGTACAACGATAGTAAAACCTCCCTCAAAGGAGTTTCTCGAGCAGCACATGCACCCACTTGAACGAATTTTTCTGTTAGAGGTTTGAAGAAAAGAAGCACAATCGAGTAAAGAAAAAGGAAAGTGAAGGAGAATCAAGCCAAACAAGAGAGTAATCAACCATTAAGAATTGAGAAGAAGAGACTCACCTGGAAATCAAGGAGTAGAGTGCTTGGAGTTAAGGATCAAACGGAATAAAAAAGGAAAGAGAAAGAGATAGAAGTTTAAAGAAGGGGCAGACGAAAAATCAGAATGTGGGAAGATCGTAGAGTCCCAATGCATGAACAACCAATCAAAACATGACATGTTTCAAAAATTCAACCAAAAAAGTTGTCTCATAAATGTGATAAGAACGGAATCCGAAGCGATAAGGACAAACACTGTTTATTCTTGAAAAATTATCCTCCTCTAGACAAACAATTTCAGAATAAGGGGGCAACTAATGAACCAGAAAAATGTATTGTCCAAACTACAGCTAATGAGCATTAATACTGGTGAGATGGAAGAACACTTCAATAGGTTCTGTAACCGCTGATCATTAAACATGATCAGGCCAATCATCTGATACATTACAAGGATAATAAAGCCAAGTTAATAATGACTGCTACTTATCGACCTTAAACTCCCATTAAGGCAGAGACCGTTACACACAGAGAAATAATTATCTACAATTATAAAGACATTTATGAGCACAACAACTACATAAGTTACCTATAAAAGGAACAATCTATCCATTTACTAAGGTAGGTCAAAAAATACTACAAAATTACTATCTATACACAAAATATTGGTGCTGGCTCTGACTTAAGTATCGGAGGCTCCCCCATTGGGCATAACCCAGTGGTTTCTTCGATCAACTCTATTTATTTTGCAGGTCCTACCAGTTCGCCTAAGTCCTACAAGATCGTCCAAAGCTCTAGGTTGGATGAATGACCCAACTAGCAATTTTTGGCATCATCAATAATCAATTTGACTTAAGAAAATTTAGTACCATAAGTTATCTCATAGCTTCTTTGCCACAATTATGACATGGAAGAGTGTAAGTGATGGAGAAAAAATGGTGAGTTCATGTGTAAGTGATAGGCAAACTACTCACAGTCTGCATATCAAAATAATAGTAACAAGTCGAAAAATAATGTGCGGTCTTAGAACTACTCACTTGACTTGATCAATTTATTTTCCTTGTTCTCTCTTGTTCGTTGTTGTTATTTACTGTGCAAAGCTATGGCCTTTTATACTGCCTGCCATGATAAGATTTACCATTTTTACTCTTCAACTACTTTTGGCTTGTTGTGGGTGTCTTTCCCAGATTGCCCATTGGTCTGCTGGCTGCCCAACCACCACCACTACCTTATGTTGGCCATGCTACGCTTCCTTTCTAGACAAAAGTTGTTTTGTTTTGTTTTCTTGCTTCCCTTGACACTCTCATCCGGATAAGGGCTGGGTTTCTCCCTTACCAACCTCTATAGCATGCACCTAGTGATTCCATCTCATGTTTGCCTCTTTTAAGTGACATGTCATCCAAGTAATACATTTCCCTCAAAAGAGCTTGAGCGGGACCCCCAAAATAGGCCCCCCCTTCTTCCCATCGCCAGACCACACCCTCTCTTACCTCAGACCCGTGGGCCACCTCCCTTATGTTGGCTAGGTACAAGTAAGTGGTGCCTAAGCCTTATGCATGCTCCACTTCCATATGAGTCCATTGCTTTTCTAGCATTCATGCGTTTGCCATTGCCAACTGATTTGTTTACCTCTACTGCATGTGCTGGTGCTTGTTTAACTTTAATGGTGTGGATGAGTTTTTGGGTCTTCATTCTTTGTATCTCGTTTCTTCTTTGGGCTGGGCATTGCTTGGGTATAAGCTTTCTCTTCTTTAATTCGACCCATGTTTCCTTTCATCCCTTGTTCGTGGGTTGACTAGTGCTCCTGCCTCGCCACTGTGTTGTCTCTGCCATGATATTGCCTAACTTTGTTTGTTGGACTTCTTCTGGGTCTATGGGCTGAAATGCTAGCCATGCCAGTTTCATGCGTTATTCCTTCCTTTAGTTTACACTACCCAATATTCCTACTAGGTCAGTTCATATAACATCTTGGGCTTCCTCAGCCCATTTTATTCCTTTGGGAATCCTTAGCCCATTCCATTCTTTAGGGCATCCTCAGCCCATTTTGTTCTTTCCTTTTTTCTTTTTCTTTTAACATTCTAATGGGCTTTTACTAAATCCTTTGGACTCCCCTGGCCCAATTACCACATCCTTTTCCTTTGGGTTTATTGGCCTACAAACCAATCCCATTTACCAATTCTTTTCTCTCCTCCGGCCCCTTTTTCGCTTTCTTTCTATTTCTCATGATTCCCATGGGCTTGCTACTTCATTTTTTTGGGGCTTCCTTGACCCATTTACTTTCTTTGGAGCTACTTTGTTATTTTGTGGGCTCGTGGACAATTATTCCTGCCATTTGGGCTCAATGGTTTTTACTTTGCTATTTTTCTTCCTTCACCTCTTTTCATATTGTTGGGCTTCTTTTGCTGTTAAGCCCTTTTGCCAAAAATGGGCATCAACAAAGATTATAGACTCATCATTCTTGAGTAGATCAACTCTTCAACACTTATCATTTTTGAGTAGCTTTAGAACTAGACTTAATGCTAACACAATTTTATCAATACAAAACAAATGTTAATAAGTTACAATCCTTACAAAACACTTTTTTTGACCTAAGAATTTAGCGAATAACCTAAAACCAAACAATCTCCTCCTATTTCAATTCAATGAAAACAATTACAATTTAAATAAATCGATATAATACAAAATAAATCTCAAGAACCACGAAAGAAACTAGATCTAGTTTTCTTTTAAGAGATATTGGGCCAAACCAAAATTCTTAATTTTGCTTCGTTCTGGATAGAACGGCTAGAAAATTTTGTACTAGTAAGTAAGCTTAAACAAATAGCCCCCTATTCTACCTCAGGATAAATTCTGAATCATTCTGAACGATTTTAGACCCCTTAAAACACAACCAGATTGGTTAGCCTAGATTAATTAGCCAAGTTGTTACTTAGTCAAATTATGTAATTCTAGGTTAAAGCAATCAAAAAATCATATCAAAATAATAAAGCAGCGGAATAATAAAAGACACAATGATATGATCACCCAAGAAACCACACGGTAAAAACTTGGGGAGAATTTGATCTAGCTATCCTCAAGGTAAACCTGAATCCACTATGCGAAAGAATCAAAATTCATACAGAAGGACTACAAGTTCCCCGCTTGACTTCCTAATGCTACCCACCAGTAGAACTTACTGACACGACCACATGCAAGCTTCGAATCCACGGACTCCTTCTTTCTTGAATTCTTCAATCAGCTACAAGCACCCATGCTTGATATTCTTTAAACTTCAATGGTAGCAACCAAGTTGATCATCAAGATGTTGATACTATCTCTAACTTGAAAACTCTAAGCTTTGTGTAAAGGAAAGCTCCTCTAGATCTCACAAGAGATTTACACAAAACAGCAATGTATGAGCAACAATACAACTGGAGCAACTCTAAAAACGCGGCTAGGGCTTTGCATTATATACCTAGGGCAAAAACATAAAACCCTAAATGTTTAATGAGTTAGGGCTGAGTTGGAAATTCTGTAGAAAACGCAATCTGGTCGACTTTCGATCGATCGAATCTATTCTTCGATCGATCGAGCCAGACCGAAATGCCCCAATGCATCTACAGTCTCTCAATTCCAACTTTACAATAATTAAACAACTTTGAGCACACTATAACAAGACTAAACATAACGTTTTGATCATGGTTTGCCAATATTACAAATTAGAGTTCTAAATACATAAATTCCTAAACCTTTAGAACCTGTTAGGACATATATTTTTTAACTTGATTAAGAACATATGTCACTTATTTATGTAAATTGGCTAATCCTTTGACAAAACGCACTCTACTTGTAATTGGGTAGTTCTAGGTGTTTTTAATACTTCAAGAAACAATGTTTCAAGGTCAAGTGTTGAAGTCATCAAGTCTGTCCAAGAAAAAGCAAGCTGAAGTGCAAAGTTTTTAAAGCTCGACACCTTCTCGATAGCTACCTCGACACCTGCTATCTGTCGAGATTTAAAATTTCAGATTTCCAATCTGATTTTCTTGGGATCTGTGAATATGTTTTTGGGCCTTCTTTAGAAAAAGCAAGCTGAAGTGCAAAGTTTTTAAAGCTCGACACCTTCTCGATAGCTACCTCGACACCTGCTATCTGTCGAGATTTAAAATTTCAGATTTCTAATATGATTTTCTTGGGATCCGTGAATATGTTTTTGGGCCTTCTTTTCTGCTAACCCTAAACATATAAAAGAATTGTTTTAAGAGCCGTCAAGTGTGACACAAGTTGCATCATCATTGAGCAATCTCTGTTCAAGAAAATTGTGATCAAAAGACAAAGTTCTTGACCTAGTTCATCTTCCATCAAGAAGTTGCTCTGTATTTGCACCGTAGGGTTTTGTAACCAAGCATCTTCCTGCTATTCATCATAAAGGATGAATTGAAGAACTTTGCAGCCAACCATTCTTCCTTAGTTGGTGTTCTGAAGTCGCGTACTTGGATCCGCGCATTGGTTAGTCACGTACTTGGGAGCCGTGCATCAAAGGTGGGAACTGTCACTACAGATCAAGTCTAATTGGGTATTGGGGTAAGGGTTCAACTATAGGTTGGTAAGATACTTGGAATTCCTTTACTTGTAACCGCTTGATTTGATAATAGTGGAGTTTCGGGAGTGGTGACCTGAAAATCACCCGGTGGGGTTTTTGCCGTTAGAGTTTTCCCCATTCGTAAACAAATCACCGTGTTATTTATTTTCCGCTGCACATTTAGTTTTTGGTGATTTGTTTGTGCTTCCATAAAATTGCATGATTAATTGATTAATTAATAAACTTGGCTAAATTAATTAATTAGGGTTAATCACTAGGGGTCATTCAGATTGTGGCCTATCACTACAGACCCAGGTCTCACACTACCTCAAGGCTCAATAACCTTAACTGGCACACACCTAGCCTCACCACTTGGGCCTTACTTGGAAAATCACTGACCGAGCTTGGAGACAATTGCTCGGGGTGACATCTTTGGGTACCCGGCAGTGCCTTGGGAAATACCGCTGCCAAGCATCTATGCTGAAGTGGGAACCAATTCCAATGCCACTCCTACCACACTCCACTCCCAACTAAAAGTCCACTTAACAGTAATAACATTGGACCTCCTATACCATTAACCACAAGAATAATCATAGCTTCCCACTAATTATGAGGCTATAAATAAGAGAAGTTGAGGAAGGTGGAGGGTGGTTGAAGGATTCACAATGTAACTGAGGGGAAGAAAAGAGAAAACAAGAGCATATTAAGCTAGCAGAGTGATAATAGAAAAAGAAGGAGTGAGTTGATTCAGAGGGAAAGGCAGTCTTGTTGAGTCTCCACATAAGGAACTGCCCAGAGTAGGAAATCCAAACCCCACTTCACAAATAGATTGTAAGCCCAAGTAAGGATTGGCCCATCAACCCCTCCATTGGGTGCGCACAAATATATATATATATATATATATAAGTAGAGACCTTATGCGAGAGAGCACGTGGTTCTGTCATGTGGCACACTCTATAAAGAGAATTGAGATACCCTTAAGCCATATTAGAGATAAGAACAAATTTAAAAGTGGAGACTTTTTATTTCTTTTGGTTCAATGTTTCAAGACTAATTTTTGTTACATTTTGTATTCAATGTTTTAAGACTACTATTTATTTCATTTGGTTCAATGTTTCAAGACCTTCCATTTCTCACACACACAAAAAACTTTTTGCATTTCCATTCATCATTTTTACTTTTACTCCTTTATGTACACATGTCTCTAGCCTTTCATATCATCATATCTCAAATACACTTAGAAAAAAATGATTTCATTTAACTTCAACCTTTCAATGAAACCTACATAACTCCAACGTTGCAGTATCATTTTATTGTAACCCATATGAGTAGGCTATGACCAAGGAAGGGGGCTTGCGTTTTTTATTCAATGGCGGTACCTTACGGTTTTGATGCTGAAGTTAGACATTGTAGATTTTGTGAAAGTTATGATTTGCTTGGAGTCTTTGGGTGTTTGAAATTTTGGTTTGGGAAAGTTATAAATATATTTTATTTTAGAACTAAAGAAAAAGAAAAAGAAACATTATAATTGATTATTTATGAAGTTATTTATTTATTTATTTTTAATTTTGTGTTAGAATTCATAATTTGTAAGTTTCTTTGTATGTAGCCATACAACAAAATAAGTATTAAGGGTATGTTTGAATATTGTTTATTTTGTTGAAAACTGAAAACTGAAAATACTGTAGCAAAATAATTTTTAAATGTGCAAATAGTACTGTGAGACCTAGTTAGGAATGGCAACGGGTCGGGTTCAGGCCGGGTTTTTCCATACCCGGACCTGACCCGCGGGCCAAGACCCGTGGCCCGAACCCGGCCCGTTTACTAAGCGGGTTTTTTTCCCGGGGCCCGGACCCGTCCCCATCGGGGCTCGCGGGTCCCGCGGGCCTCGTTAAGAAATTGGGCCCAATTCGTGGCCCAACAAAAAAAAAAAAAAATTGAAGCGTTTCTGTTTCTTTTCTTATTCTAATACATTTTCTCAGCATCCAAACAATGCACCAACAATCAAAACCTTAGCCTAGTAAAAAGAAACTGAAGAAAAAAAAAAAAAAAAAAACACGTCAAACTCATATTTAACAGCTCATTTCTCTCTCTTTCATCACATTTTCATATAACCAAACAGAGCACAAACATCCATCGTTGTTACCTTAGAACAAGTTTTCTCATTTCTGGAACCCTAATCGTTTTCCCCAAACGCTTTTTAAGCAAAAAAAATTGCGAGAGTAATAGACTAAGACGACGAAACGACGCCGTGGAAAGGCTCTTGTCATCTACAATGCTAAATGGCCTAGAGATTTTCTCAGAGTTTTGAGAGAGAGAGTCTTTGGAGTTTAATCTCATATTTTCAGAGACTCATTAAAACAAAAAAATTGAAACAAACAATCAAACATCTATATTCTCAAAGACTCATATTAAAAAAAAAAAAAAAACATAAAAAAAAAATTAAGAGAAGTAGAGAACAGATCGGCGTTGAGAACTTGGCCGGCGATGAGATTGAGAGTGAGTGAGAACAGATCGGCATTGGTGAATGCTTGGAACGGCGGTGAGAGGCTGAGATCTTGGGCGGCGCTGCTTGGGCGGCGTTGCTTGAAAGCGAGTGAGTGAGACCGTGTGAGCTGAGATTGAGAGAAAGAGAGAAACCCACCTGATCCTGTGCACATGATGGCCGGTGGTGATAGAGATCAGAGGTTGGGGAGAGTAGAGTGATGTGAGGAGAGTGAGAGGAAGTGAGAGCAGGCCGATTGGATTGGGAGAGAGAGTGAGGCTGCTGAAGAGTGAAANTACCCGACCCTATTCCTAATCGGACTGGGTAAAATCCGGCCCATTAGGGTCGGGCCGGGTCGGGTATCCGCGGATCGGGCAAAAATTGCCATCCCTAGACCTAGTTTTAAATAATTTTTTTTAATAAAGTAATTGTGAGTCTCATGAACAGTGCATGAGACTCACTAAAAAAGCAAAGAAACACTCTTCTCTTCTTGCATGGGACCCACAGTGCACGTTCTCAAAAAAGAAAAGAAAAAAAAAAATGCCAAAACGCAGAAGCTAGGAATATCATCAGTATCCAAACAGATATTAAGTATTATATGTAAATTTTAATATACATCAAAATAATATCAAATGAAATTGCAAAGTAATTTGTGCATTTGCGCGGGATAACATCTGGTTAGACATAAATGGTGGCCCACAGTTATATTTTCTGATGAAAAGTCAGTGTATGCTGTTGCTTACGTTCCTGTCTGGTTTCTTAAGTTTTTTTGGGAGTAATGGTTTTTGTCAACTAAATGTAAAATGTTCACGGCTCTTGCTGGCAAAATAAATATTCTCTGTTTATAGTTCGACCAGTTATTATTTGATGCCGACCTTATGCAAATATTTGTTGAGTTTATGTGGTTGGTTCCCCCTTTTAATAATGTAAGCTACAGCCTACAGGCTTTAGTGCTGTTATTTAATTTGGATACAACTCATACAAGTAGTGTAGACTGAGAGGTACGCAAATTTATTAGCTAGCAATTCACATACGAGCCTTGGAGTAGTTATGCACTATGAATTGTTGTAAACTAGGCTAGTATGTAAATATATGGGTAGAAGTTGACATAAGAGCCTGGGAGTAGTTATGCTCTTACAAAACTGCACAAACCGCTAATCCTTGTTCCTTGGCTTATCTGCTTGGTTTTAGGTAGTATTCGCTCAAAAAACATAAAAGTGAAGCAGGTAATTTTGATCTTTGGAACACTGGAGAAGACTTTCTGCACAGGAATCTACGTAGGATAGTCAAAAAGTGACAATAACCAACCCCAACAGAGTTTGGTACCAAATTGAAAATAGAAACTTATAGAGAAATTGATGGCCTTGATTTAAATAAAAGGCAATTTGATAGAATAACAATGTTTTCTTTATGAGTGACGTAGTTCACAAAGTCACAAATTCTCACTAAATATATAATAGGCCTAGCGGGTGCCAATAAGCCACCTCAGCAATAAACGGCCATGTAGGCCAAGACCTCTCTACTCTACCCTGTGTATCACACCCTCACTGTCACAAACAATGGCATAATTACCAATTGAACATATACATATATCAGTTAAAAAAAAAAAAAAAAAATCTAGAATTGACCACCCTCAAATGTCTGTCCAAATTGCCAATTTCCTGGAACCACGTCGTAGCTAGTGACAGTCTTTCCATCACTGGTGGTGACTTGGAATGAGAGACTTTGTCCATTGAGGTTGTTATTGCTCTGCCAATTCTGGCCCCAGTTCCTTGACATGGTTTGCCACCCTGTGTTAGACCCTTTGATGGACACTGATTGAACATCTCCTGCGCCTCCAACGTTGGTGATCAACACCAAGTTGAAGTAAGAGTGACCATTGATGGTAAACCTTATTCCTCCTTTCTTCACACAGGGGACCCTGTTTTGACCAACATAGGCAAGTAATTGAGATTAGCACACCAAGCGTTTTCATGACGAGTAATGCTAGACACAACATTTTTTACTATTATTGACACGGATTGTTGTGATAGAAGTAGAGGTTAATGATACGTTGTCGTTGTGTTCATTACCTTCTAAATGCTATGGGAACAATTCCAGCTTTGTATTGAGCAATTTGCAAGAAAGCAGGCTCAGCCAAGTCAAAGTGTTGAAGAGGAGGATTGCACCACCCACCGTTGTCGTTAGACAAGGCATAGTTAGGAGGGCAGAAGTTAGTGGCAGTGACGGTGAGAGTACCAGGGAGACACCATCTGGGATCATCATTGCATCGCATCTCATAACAAGCTCCACAGCTCAAGCCATTGTTGAATAGAGCAGTGCTGAGTGCTGCAGTGTTAGTCCCATATCCTTGGCTGTAAAGATTTCCATATCCACAAGCACCCCCTGCAAGCAATACCAAGATATATAGCCCCATGAGAAACCAATCTCCATAGAACACTCATTCTAAATGAAACTTATGCTTATGGTTACTTATGACCAAGTAATATGTTGACTTGTATACCAACGCCCCAAAGCAACATAATTTAACGAACTTTTACTTGCTCCCTGCTGTTTTCTTCTAAGAAGAGATTCTAAAAGTGTAACTTATTTGTGTATTTGTTGAAAGTTGATTAATGTATCTTTGTATCTAAAAAAAGATGAAGTTCTAAAAAGTTGTGCATAAACAAATAAGTTAAAAAGTTAAAAGTAAAAGTTGTTGGCAAACAAATACTTAGACTTACCCATTGTGCCAGAAGCGTCTCCCCCACCATAGAATGTGGCATGACCAGTTACCCACCCTCCATCATCTCCATAAGTGCTTTGGAGGCATAGGACAAAGACCAGAAGAGAAATGGTGGAGAATGCTGTGATGGCCATTGTGTCTATGCTTGTGTAGAGTGGAAGAGACTAGAGAGAGGGTTTGAAGTTTGAATGGAAAGTGCTTAGTGCTTAGACCAAGCGGAATGGGGTTTCACTTATATAGGAAAGGGGGGCGTAAAGTTTGGACCTTTGAGGCGTTAGAGAAGAAGTTTGAATGGAAAGTGCTTAGTGCTTAGACCAAAGGGAACGGGGTTTTACTTATATAGGAAAGGGGGGCGTAAAGTTTGGACCTTTGAGGCGTTAGAGAAGTGGGGTCATGTTGTAGAACTAGACAAGTCATTCATTCTCACATTTGACAAAAGAGCCAAGAACCACAAAAGCATATTCATATTTTCAGGTCATATACAAGGATCAAAGTGCACATGCAAATGTTCTGGTTAGACTACCAACTGTTTAGCCAAAGGACCCCACATGCACATGCATTTCTCAACCTTTTTCTTTATCCTTTAATATTTTCCTTCTTATAATTATAAATTTTTATGCATGTTACGTGTGGTTTTTGTGGTATTTACTTCTTCAATGCCTGAGATTATGCAATCAGCTAGCCAACAATTCAGCTATTCAAGGCCCTTGATTGGGGGGAGCTCTTGAGGTCACAGAAGTCCAACTTGGTGGGCTACTGATATACCAGACGGAACAGAAGAATATGGGTCATTTATACATAAAGGAATAGTGCATGCTATTTTATACATGTTTTGCACCAATTACTCCGTTTGAGAATGACAATTAACAGGTTAACAAGTAGCTCATTAGATGTTTACTAAATTGGCAATATTGTGAAGATATGAGCTAATTGGAAAGGCAAGTTCATAGGTGTCATAATGTTGAGATTTGGAGCATGATTCCCCAGTGCTTTTTATTTTTATTTTTTCCCTTGCTTTGCATGATTGATGTACTTTTAGTGTTTAATTTTGGTGTATCGTTGTACACTTTCACTGTACATGGTTGGTGCCCTTGACTTTTTTTTTAATGAAATTTTGTTTATAAAAGAAGTTTCAATGGAAAAATAGAAGTTAAATTTACCTGAGCGTCACACCTTAGAACTTCAAGAGCAATGTTTTTTCAATTCATCATAAACTTATTATTATTCAATCGAAATCCTTTCATTTATATTTATAGGTGGCTGACCTATATATCTATTAGAATTTGAGGGCTCGTTTGGTAGAAGAGTTTGAGTAATGTTGTTTGTAATTTTTTGAAATACGTGTGGGCGAAAAAATATGTAGAAATATGTGTTATCTATATCTATATATATCTAAAAGCTGAAGCGTAGTATTTATTGTTGCTGCGCTCCAGTTGAGTCATATCAGCATCCACCTCATTATCATTTCCTTTTTAATTTTTCTATAATTGTTTTAACATTTGCTTTTTATTTTATTTTAATATTTACATTTTTTCCAACCTTTCTCCACCTTTACCCTTTCATCTCTCCACTACCCTCTACATAAATATTATTCGTCTTCTTTCACTTCATCTTCCTTTATTTTGTCTCTTCTTATTCACATTATCTTGCTATAAAATTGTAACTATCTATTCCATTCTATGTATAGTTTTCTCTCACAAAAAAAAAGGCTCTCTCTCTCTCTCTCTCTCTCTCTCTCTCTCTCTCTCTCTCTCTCTCAATTTTTCGATGAATTTTTTATACATTCTTCTATTTATGCCAAATTACTAATCTTTGGGAATCCTTTCTTTTCTTTTCTTTTCTTTTTTTCTTTTTTCTTTTCTACACTAGAATAATTATGCTCATTTTCTCACTTAATTTAATCGGGTAGTGTAGGATTAGGATTTGTGGCCCAAGCCCAAAACAATGAATTTGTAGAGTATGGGTGAAAGAGCTAGGTTAAGTATGGGATCAACAACAATGAATCACAACCTTCAAGCACAAGCCAACATGAATTTACACGTAAAGAATGGATATCCGAAGAGTTATATTATTGATTATCTGATGAACACAGATCTTAGGGTTATAGTCAAGTTCTTCCTCCCTCTCTGTTTTTTCCTCTCCCTTCACTTTACGTTAGGAGCTTCTTTCCTTTATATAACCTCCCTTCTCCTTATCTCCATCGTCCACTTGTACCTCATCCGTGAGTCTACTTGAGTATATGTCATGTCAAGCATCTCCTTTAACTCTGTGTGAGTGGAGGTAGGTGAGGCTACACTGTTCAGGGGTTTTCTTCACATAAATGCGGCTAGAAAAGTTGCTGCAGAGTATTAAATACGGTGGTAGCAGCTTTCCCTTTAGATATTTCTTCATCCTTATCGTCTCCCAGTGTACTCAGAGCTTATCTTGATCAGGAGGAGTCCTCGGAAGATCATCTTGACCTTTTATACGTTCAATTGATCTATACTATTCGCGTCAGAGGAATATAACCTCTTCGGACAAAAGATGACCTCTTCGGATTGTAATCACTCTTCCCTCAGAAGATGACCTCTTTCGATTGTAATCACTCTTCCCTCTGAGGGTCCCACTTCCAGATGGGTCTTGCCCTTACCATCTCCTTCTTCTCGGTTGCACAGTAGCCATCATATGGGCTCTTGGCCCACTATGTTAGACTGTGCCCTTTTCCCCCCACATGTAGTTTGCCGGAATTCAAAAAAAGGTTCTCTCTCTCTTTCTCTCTCAATTTTTCGATGAATTTTTTTATACATTCTTCTATTTATGCCAAATTACTAATCTTTGGGAATTTTTTTTTTTTCTACACTAGAATCATTATGTTCATTTTCTCACTTAATTTAATTGGGTAGTTTGCCGAAATTCAAGTAAAACCAGACAATAAGAAATTCTACGGCATTGGAGAACGCCTGAATATATACATGCCAAAAGTTGAAAGTCAGCAAATTAGTGTAGCTATGATTAAGCTTCAAACAAGATTGATGGTATTGCCAATGTTTTTTAATTAGCGTCCTTATTTCTATTTCTCAATATTTGTTTCCTAGAATTAGTATTAGTCTCATTTTTATTTTCTCTATTATATTCTAGGTAAATCAAGAGTTCTTTAAAACTCCACATTGGTTAATGCCATTTAGGTTTGTTTTTTTAATTTTTTTTATTTAATTGCTAAATGTTATCCTATTTTTGTTCTTTCTTATAACTCTAATTAATGTTGATGGTTCCTTTTTTTTTGGTTAGCTAAGGTTGATGATTCTTTCTTATAGAGAAAAGAAAACAATTGAATTTCGTATAAACCTATACCTAAAGGGGACATGAGCCTTTGTTTATTTGATTAGAGACAATATATTAAAGGGACATATCATTTGGCCATTGCATTACATTTCTTAGAGGTTAAAAGATAAAGCTTGTCATTATAGGAAAACATTTTGGGTGGGGATAAGGGCTTCATTTTGTTTGCACCAAGAGTAACAAAAGATCCTATTATAAAGGAAGCCCACAATCATATCACATGCTTATTACACTAAACATGAACACAACCAATTATTCTCTCTCACCATGTTTCTACTACATTTGCATTTAGCAACCTAAGATTAGAATTTATTCCCAATAGAAGACTTGTAGAATCATTTAGTTTTTATAAGAAACTAGTCACAGACTTGCATGATGCATGAGAATATAAATATTATGCAATGAAATGTAATATATAAAAAGTAATAGTTACTTCAAGCATTGTCTTTTTTTAAAAAAAAAATATTTTTACACTTATTTTTTTTTAATCTTTTTATCTCTACAAATATATCATTTAAATTTTTTTTTTTTGGTGTATTTCATTAATGTTTTTCAAGGTGAACCATATTCTTCTAACTTTGTTGTAGTGTGTTACATTTGCTTAATATACAACTCATCTCTTAAGGAATAAGGAAATTATCATAATAATAAAAAATCATCACAAAATTACAATGTTAACTTAACCAAAATTAAAATAAAACTAAGAAAATAAAAAATATATTTTATAATAATTTATTAGTCAAAAAAATTTGTAGGCATATTCAATTCCTATTTCTAAAAACAACTAAGTATTAATCCAAACCAAAATTCAATCAAAATTATAAAAGGGAAAGAAAAGACTTTTTGATGAGAAATTAAAAAAACATAATACTAAAACACATATTAAAAAAAAAACCATCAATCTTAATTACAGTTATAAGAAAGAACAAAAATCTTTTATGTGCAATTGTTCTCTTTATTGGCATTTATTGTTACATATTTTATTTGTGGGGCCAGAAAATTGGGTAGCCTTGACCCACTCCAAGCCAGGCCCAAATGGCCCACGCCGAGAATGCATGATGAGTCCAAGGATGAAAGCGCGAAGACCAACCCCTGAGGAGCTGTCCTCGGGCGTCTGAGACCTCGGAAGAACACGAGGACCACCCCACCAAAGGACTCCTTGAATATCCGAGGAGGAGAGGGCCCAGTGCCACGCGTCGGCGATGGGAGCACGGCAAAGGAGTAAGCCTTAGGTGAGCCGTCACCTTCGCATTGAATGCGCTCACCTAACCCCCCTGGCCACATTAATGGGGATGTAACCCCTTGATAGGGCAACATCGATCATGGTGAGCCACTTGAGTACGGATAAGACCTCTGATGGGACGGAGGGTCAGAGTGGAGGCCAATGGATGATCAACAGAAGGAATGAGAAGATAGGGGAAAAAGAAGGATATAAGAAAGGCGAGCAAAGAATGAGGGGGGGAATGGATTTTTGGGGGATCATTCAAGGGAATGACATAGAAGAACTTAGAGGGTGTGTTAGTTTTAGGGAGAGGGGTCTCCTCGGACAAGTGCCAAGGAGCTACCCTCAGTTGTAAACTGGGCTCACTCCCCTTCAATGAAAAAGAAGTGATTTGTATTCCGTTGCTAGTCTGTTAGGGACTAAACCTTCGGTCCACTCTCTAAAAATGTATTGTTGGGGAACCTTTCTAAACTGAGACCCTACAATTGGCGCCGTCTGTGGGAAGGATTAGTGCACTAGCAGGCGCAACGGGCAATCGTTCTTAAGTGGTCGTTTTACAGAAGGTGGGTAGCAACGCATCAAAAAAAAAAAAACATTGCAGAAAAGTAGAAGATTCAATAGAAAAGAAAAGAAACTTGATATTATTTTATTACACGGAAAGTACAAGATACAAACAGAGGCTCAGGCAGACGTGTTTTACAACTATCTTTATAAGCTAATTCTACAAACGGATGCCCAGGTAGACCTGTTCTAAAACTAGCTAGAGGAAAGGGGGCTGAGGCTAGCCTGCTTCAAGGCCACCAACAACTCCTTATCCGGTGCGGCAGAGCTGGAACAAAGAGAGGAGCCGACGCAGGTGCTCCGGGAAGCCCTCCCCCATGATGTGCCCTTGATTCTCTCCAATCCTCACGAGCGTTAGCCGTTGGAGACGGTAACACTCGGGAACCAGCCATGACATGAGTTCGCGTGTCTCCTCCGGCAGGGGTGTGCCCCGAGGAGGAGCGTTAGGTACTTCAGGGACATCCTTCCTGGCCACCGTGCATGGCACTATCAGGGTTACGCCGAGGCTCTGCCACGCCGGAAATCTGATAGGGGCTGCGGTCACGACGACTCTTGGCCGGGGCGGTAGGACCTTTGGCCTGTGTGTCCTCACACCAACCCAGGGCTGCCCCGTATCTCCCAGCTCTGGTCACAATCCTGGCAAAGTTATTGAAGGGACGTGTTTCTAGTTGCGTTGGGAAGTTCATGGAGTGTGGAGAAACCCTTCCCCCGGAAAGCCTTATATATAGAGGATGAAGACTGGTGGGAATTAATCCACATAGAATTCGAAAAGAGAATTATCAACAGTACTGATCACAAAGATACCAAATCCCAAGGGGACCGTAGACCGTTGGATTTGTATCAATTCACGAAGATATTAATGAAGGCGTGTCTCGCGCACCGAAACGTCAAGTGCGGAGCACGAACGGCCAAGGGACGCCTCGTAAATGAAAAAGATGGAGACTTGAATTGAAGGCGAGGTCAATGCCACGTGTAAGATCACAGTTCGACCCAAGGAGGAATCGTCTCCAATAAAGCAGTCCGAGGACAAACCCCTTCATACAGAAGAATGGAAGCGTTGGACAGAACCAAGGCATTGCATGGTCCTCGGACTCAAGCCTATGGGGAAACTAACCGCTCAGCTATACCTAGGTACTAGACAGAACCAAGGTATTGCATGGTCCTCGGACTCAAACCTATGGGGAAACTAGATACTTACAGAAGAAGGGAAGCGTTAGATAGAACTAAGGCATTGCATGGTCCTCGGACTCAAGCCTATGGAAAAACTAACCGCTCAGCTATACCTGGGTACTAGACAGAACCAAGGTATTGCATGGTCCTCAGACTCAAACCTAAGGGAAACTAGATACTTACAGAAGAAGGGAAGCGTTAGACAGAACCAAGGCATTGCATGGTCCTCGGACTCAAGCCTATGGGGAAACTAACCGCTCAGCTATACCTGGGTACTAGACAGAACCAAGGTATTGCATGGTCCTTAGACTCAAACCTATGGGGAAACTAGATACTTACAGAAGAAGGGAAGCGTTAGACAAAACTAAGGCATTGCATGGTCCTCGGACTCAAGCCTATGGGGAAACTAACCGCTCAGCTATACCTGGGTACTAGATAGAACCAAGGTATTGCATGGTCCTCGGACTCAAACCTATGGGGAAACTAGATACTTACAGAAGAAGGAAAGCGTTAGACAGAACCAAGGCATTGCATGGTCCTCGGACTCAAGCCTATGGAGAAACTAACCATTCAGCTATACCTGGGTACTAGACAGAACCAAGGTATTGCATGGTCCTCGGACTCAAACCTATGGGGAAACTAGATACTTACAGAAGAAGGGAAGCGTTAGACAGAACCAAGGCATTGCATAGTCCTCGGACTCAAGCTTATGGGGAAACTAACCGCTCAGCTATACCTGGGTACTAGACAGAACCAAGGTATTGCATGGTCCTCGGACTCCAACCTATGGGGAAACTAGATACTTACAAAAGAAGGGAAGCGTTAGATAGAACCAAGGTATTGCATGGTCCTCGGATTCAAGCCTATGGGGAAACTAACCGCTCAGCTATACCTGGGTACTAGACAGAACCAAGGTATTGCATGGTCCTCGGACTCAAACCTATGGGGAAATTAGATACTTACAGAAGAAGGGAAGCGTTAGACAGAACTAAGGCATTGCATGGTCCTCGGACTCAAGCCTATGGGGAAACTAACCGCTCAGCTATACCTGGGTACTAGACAGAACCAATGTATTGCATAGTCCTCGGACTCAAACCTATGGGGAAACTAGATACTTACAGAAGAAGGGAAGCGTTAGACAGAACCAAGGCATTGCATGGTCCTTGGACTCAAGCCTATGGGGAAACTAACCGCTCAGCTATACCTGGGTACTAGACAGAACCAAGGTATTGCATGGTCCTCGGACTCAAACCTGTGGGAAAACTAGATACTTACAGAAGAATGAGAGTGTTAGACAGAACCAAGGCAATGCATGGTCCTCGGACTCAGGCCTATGGGGAAACTAACTACTTCAAAATATCCTAAGTGTTAGACAGAACCAAGTCATTGCATGGTCCTCAGACTCAATCCTATGGGGAAACTAACTACTTCAAAATATCCTAAGTTAGGAAAGGATCAAGCCTTACCTAACCCTTGAGACGTAAGAGGGCTGCCCATGCATACATTCTTTCCCCTTATCATTGTTATTGGCGCAATTGGCCGACGTATAATTCAAGCTAAAATCGTGCAAATCAAAAGAAAAGAGGGAAAGCAGGCAGCGTGTAAACAAATAAGCAATTAAAATCAATAGAAAGGGAAATTAAACTCCCATTACAACAAAGTGTCCATAGAGGTCGTGTGACAAGAGCCGCCTTATATAAAAATAGAAGAGAGAAGAATAATGAAATAAAGTAAAATGACATAAAGGCATAGACGAGGGTCAAGCAAGCGACAAAAGCAGGATGAACCAAGGCGCCAGGGGATCTACTCCTTCTGCTCAGGTTGGACAAGGGCAACCTTTGACTCCTCCAAGCCCTGGCCTGAGGGGACGGCCTACAGGGATACGGTGAGAGCGGCTGCTTCCTCGATGGTGGGAATTTGAGCATCGAAAGGGACCTCCACTATCTCTTGGGCACCTCCTCACTTGGATGCTCCCTTAGTTCAGCAGCCCCCACCTCCTCAACAATCTCCCCTGCCTTAGCGCCATCAGGGGCGACCTCGTGGATAGCAGGGGAGTAGTACACTCTCTCCGCCTTCCACAGGTCGGACGAGGCCTCCACCTCAGCTTGTTTGAGGGCCTCAGCCCAGACCTAGGAGCAGTATCGCCTACATACCCCCGAGACTTGAGCTTTATAGAGGGCCTCTAACTCAGCCACCTCGTCAGCGTAGGCTGCGGTCTCAGCCGCCTTCTTGGCAGTCACAGTCATCTCCCTGCCAAAATTCTCCTCATCCTTAGCCCGTCGAGCCTGGTCTCTGGCCCACTCTGCCTCCCTCTGGGCCCCCTCGACCGCAATCACCTTAGCCTGTAGATTTGCGATCAGATCCCTCGCGGTCTGTAGCTGCTCCTCTGCCTCGCCCAGGCGCCTTGTTTGCTCCTTGGCCTGGTTCGGGCACCCTCAAGACCGGACACTGCACTATCCCGGGCCCTAGTCATCGCCTTCAAGTCCTCTCGGGCCTTGGCGAGGTCAGCCTCGGAGTTCTTTAGAGCCCGAGTGGCCTGGAAGCGCCAATCACGCTCCTGGTCGAAGGCCTTTCCCTGGTCATTCGCCGCCCCCTCCAACCTATAGATGGCCTGGACAGCCTGCCAAAGTAACCGATGCGCTATAAGCCCAACAAAGAAAAAAGGGGGAAGCGAAAAGGAAAGGAAAGGGAGTCAAAGCTCTAGTCCTTACCATCCCCAGGTACTGCTTAAAGCTGAGGAAGACCTGCTTACTCCTCATAGAGTCCAGCTCGGCCATGTCCGCTGGGAGCAGCAGGCACCTCTCCAGCGCGTCGGCCACATGCGTGCCTTCACCCTCGTTGAAGTCCCTGAGGGAGGCATCATCCTTCAAGGGCTCCCCATGGAGCATCGGAGCTGGGAGCCAAACCTGAGCCTCGGACGTGGTGTCGACGACCTGTCTGTCCTGACTTTTGCCGCCTATCTTAAGCTGCTTGGACTGCCGCAGAGTGTTGTCCTCCTCCTGCGAGGACACCGTCTAATCTTCCATAGGCCTTTTGCCCTTATCCTTCTTCTTTTTGGGGTCGGCAAGCACGGTCCTAGAACGCAGGCCCGTCTGGGAAAGAGGAGGAGGAGGGGGAAGCTTCTGCTGAGCAGAAGTCAACCTAGTCTTCGGAGGATGAGGAAGCTTCTGTTGGGACTTCCCCGGTTGGTCTTCAACCAGGTCCAACAAGCTGGTGGTGGGCTTCCTCTTGTAACCCATCGCTGGTAGAGGAGGGGCTTCTGAAGCAAAGAGGTCTGCTTCGGTCAAACAAGGGTCGCCCAAGTCCCCGGGAGGGTCCTCGGACTGATCAAGCTGTGCGAAAACGTCGAACGCGTCCTCCTCTCTCTCTGGATCCTCCTCGGCAGCCTCGACGAATGCTGGGGAAGAAGAAGGGATGGCTACAGTAACAACTTCTGGTTCTGAGGGCTCCTCGAGTAACTGAAACTCGTCCCAGGTCACAGTAATCCTCTGAAGCCGAGGATCGTTGGCTCGAATCACGTGCTTTGGAACCAGGAATGATTTCTGGACAGGTTTATATCCCAAGATTTTGTGGGCGGCCCTAACTTGATTGTCGTCCTCGTTTATATAAGCCGACGCCCTCAGCACCTTCTGCAAATCTTCCCTGTTGACCAAATGGAAGTGGCGCTCAAAGGCGTGCGGGTCTGCAAATGGAAAGCACCACTGCATTAGTAAAAAAAGAAGGGGGAAGAAAAAAGATGAGAACTTGAAACCCCTCCTGTTTCCCACTGCCCCACCTGGTATTCCCTCTGTTGTTGGGTAGTGAAGGCCATTGTGCCACTCCCCTGACACGATAAGAAAATCCTCGTTGAGCCCCTTGCTGGACTCAGGGAGGCACTGAATGAGCCGCACCCTGTCGTCCCTCGTCTTCAAGTAATAAGACTTACCCTTAAGGAGCTGAAGGTTGTAGCACCAGTTCACGTCATGGTGGGTCAACCTTAGCCCCATCTTCTCGTTCAGGGAGTCCACATAGTCCAGAATCCTAAAGACGTTTATCCCACACTGGGTAGGGGCCAACTAGAAGTGCGTGAGGTAGTCCCTCATCACCGACCCCATGGGGATCGTCATCCCCCCTTCAAGGAAGACGACAATGGGAATTACCACCTCGCCCTCTTGTCTGTGTATGCGCCAATCCCCGTCCTCACAATATCTCAGACCTACATTGCCGGGAATTCTGTAGTCGGCGATGAATTTCTCCATTGCCTCCTCAGTATCGACGTATTTCTTAAACCTACCCATCCCAATTGACACCTAAAAGAACTAAGAAAGAACAGGCGAAGTAGAAGAAGGGGTAAAGAGGGATAGAGCGACTTACTGGGAAGAGGAGGAGCTCCTCGGACAGGCTTTTTGTGCTGTAGATGTAAGTGAGAATATGTCCGAACTCAAGAAGGACGCACAAGAATTCTTGATTGCAAGTAAGGAATAGGAAGAAGCGATTTGTATGGGTATTTATACCCCAAATCGAAGAGCCATGCGGGTTTTCCCGCCCATAAATGCGAGACAAACCTCCACCGTTGGATTGGTAACGCCTCATTAGATGTGGGGAGCATAGAGCCGCCTAAATTTAATGATGGGCACGTTACGCGCTCCGAAACGTCAGCGACGTGCCTTGGGCAGATGAATAGACCCCAGTACTAACGGGGGGTAAGGCCGAGGATGTCAAAATCCTTCTCCCCGCCCGAGAATGCGTGCAGCAAGATTTTAAGGGGCTATTGTGGGGCCAGAAAATCTGGTAGCCTTGGCCCACTTCAAGCCAGGCCTAAATGGCCCACGCTGAGGATGCATGATGAGTCCGAGGATGAAAGCGTGAAGACCAACCCCCGAGAAGCTGTCCTCGGGCTTCCGAGACCTCGGAAGAACACGAGGACCACCCCGCCAAAGGACTCCTTGAATATCCGAGGAGGAGAGGGCCCAGTGCCACGCGTCGGCGACGGGAGCACGACGAAGGAGCAAGCCTTAGGTGAGCTGTCACCTCTGCATTGAATGCGCTCACCTAACCCCCCTGGTCACATTAATGGGGATGTAACCCCTTGACAGGGCAACATCGATCATGGTGAGCCACTTGAGTACGGATAAGACCTCTGATGGGACGGAGGGTCAGAGTGGAGGCCAATGGATGATCAACAGAAGGAAGGAGAAGATAGGGGAAAAAGAAGGATATAAGAAAGGCGAGCAAAGAATGAGGGGGGAATGGATTTTTGGGGGATCATTCAAGGGAATGACATAGAAGAACTTAGAGGGTGTGTTAGTTTCAGGGAGAAGGGTCTCCTCGGACGAGTGCCGAGGAGCTACCCTCAGTTGTAAACTGGGCTCACTCCCCTTCAATGAAAAAGAAGTGATTTGTATTCCGTTGCCAGTCTGTTAAGGCCTAAACCTTCGGTCCACTCTCTAAAAATGTATTGTTGGAGAACCTTTCTAAACTGAGACCCTACATTATTTTTACTTTTTTTTTCTTCCCATCTTATGTTATTCAACATTTAGATTCAGTCACATCTTCCATATCATTAAAATTATTTATATTTTCTCTCTTTTTTATTTTTAATAATTAAACAAGGAATATTTTATTTAAATTCAAATCAATAAAATTATCCTTAAAAAATTGTACATTTTTTTAAAAAAACATTTACACTTTGTCCAAGCTTTTTCCTTACGTTTATCTTTTCATCTCATCACTACCTTCTACCTTAATATCACTATTCATCTCCCTAGATCTTCCATATCATTAAATTATTTATATTTTTCTCTCCTTTTTATTTTAAAAAAATTAAAATTTTAAAATTTTACTTAAATTCAATAAATAAAAGGTGGAGTAATACGAGGGACACACTCATTCCCAAACCCAATAAATCAAAGAAAAAATATAATACAAAACAAATTCCAATTGGGAAACACTAAATTTTAAAAAAAGAATAATAATGAGGATATCAAACCAAGTATAATATAAAGAAACTAATAGTTATGGATATACTAACTTAAGGGTAGCAAAATTAAATGGAAAAAAAAAAAAAAAACCTACAATGCGTATTTAATGCAATAAAATCATCATCAAATTTTGGAAAAATATTAGGTTGAGAGAGAGAGAGAGAGAGAGAGAGAGAGAGAGCATTAAATGTCAATTAGTAACTATTAATTGGAAAACAAAGAGGTTGTAAGGAGAAGTAAAAATAAAAAATAAATATGACCAATATGGAGAACATTAAAAACTTTACAGTGCAATAAAACCAACTATTACATTCACTTAAAAAATTGAATCAATAATCAATAATTAAACACAATAATAACAATATATTTAAACTTAAAACTAATCAAACTCTAATTCATAACTAAAAGGAGATGTTCTCATGTAATAATAGAAATTACATAAGAAATAAAGTTAGAAAATTTTAAAATCCCTTTTTTGACATTTCATTTAACTATACATATATATATATATGTATGTATGTTTGTATGTATGTATGTGTATATGTATGTGTGTGTGTGTGTGTGTGTGTGTGTGTATAAAATCTTCATACACAATTACATTTAAAAATCTAATAAACGATGCTACATCTCATTTAACACCTCTATTATGAAAATCATTAGCTAGTAAATATATGATAATAGTAAAAACGTTATAAATGAAATTATGAAAAATAAGTGATAAAACTAATTAGCTACTATCATTATGAAGTGGTAGTCTATGATTTTACACATCTAAAAAAGTGGAATATATATAGAGTTTACTTAAGGTATGTGTAAAGATTCACATTAAAAAAAAGATATGTAAAGGTTAAAAAAATGTATATTCTATTGTGGGGATAAAAGCCCAAATTTGTATATTGGGCCTTGGGCCCTATTCGAGGACGTGGATATGTCCGATGAGGAGCAAATGATTGGGAGAGACCGCAAAGTTGAGAATCATACAAGTAAAGAATGGAGGAATATAGTCCGAAGAGTATCTCTTTCTCGGCTACTGAATATCGGTCAAGCACAAATTTGGAAAATTTAGATGACCTTCCAGGGAGTTCCAACGATCAGGACGAACCTCAAGCATGTACAAAGGTGATAAGAACATAGAAAATATCTAACAAAAAAGCTGCTACCACCACATTAAATGCAGTGCAGCAACCTTTCTAGCCACATTTATGTAGAGAATACCCCTGAATAGTGTAATTTCAACTACCACCATTCACAGAGAGCCAAAGAAGATGTCTGATGGGACATGCATTCGAGTGGAGGCTTAGATGATTAACAAGTGTAAGATCAGGATGGCCTAAAAGCAACTATATAATGTAAAAGCCCTCCCATAATAGGAGGACGGAAAAAAGAAGAGAGGAAAAAGAGAAAAGAAATTACTGTAGTACTAAGATCTGTATTAGTCTTAAGAATTATTGGATTGATTCATAATCTATCTCCTTGGACCATCATTTTGTTGAAGTTTACGTATGTTTCATGCTAGTTCATCTTTTGAAATCCTTATTAACCGTTGTCTAATCCATCACAAGCCCAACTCTTTCACCCACTCTCTTCAAATTTATTGTATTGGGCTCATTGGGTTCATATCTCATATCTTTTGGGTTTGGGCTATGAATTATGACCTTACATCTATAAATAAATAAAAAGGTATATGTAAAGTTTTTATTAACTTAAAAGAAAATGAAAAATCAATTATTAACAAGAAGAAGAAGAAGAAGAATACTAATAATATAGGGGTAATTACATTCCCCTTCCTTGAGATTTGAAAAAAATGACACTCTACCTCAAACTTGAAAGGAAAAAATATTTTCACCCTTTACATTTGTTTGACCAAACTTTGTTAAATTAATATTAAAATATTGTGTACTAACCTACCTATGCTTAAAGTAGGTTCCAAAATTATGCTTAATTTTAAAATTAAATTCTCTTATTTTAAAATTTTAAATTAAAGTGTATTGCAAAATATTAAGTAATGTCTTTTGCTTCCCCCCGCCCCCCCCTTTTCTTTTCCTAATGAGTTATGGAGAGATTTGTCATTTCAAATGTTTTGGTATTTTATAAATTTGTATTTTAATTTTTAAGTTATGAGTAATGTCTTTACTAACCATGATTATACATTTATAAATAGATTCTTAAATAAATTTAAAATATTTTGTTATTAATATAAACAAAATGGGAGAGTGTTATTACTTATTACCTCAAATATATTTAATAAGATCATCCTAAAAAAAAATTTATCTCGCGCAATACGCGAATCTGCGACTAGTAGTATTATTTAAAAACTAAAAATATATTGTTTAGCTACTCTACCAAATATGTCTGAACTTCTTGAAACGATAATAACACTTTGGATTTTACTACCTAGCCGTTAAATTCTATTAAAACCCAAAATAAGACCCAATGGGCCATTAGAACAGCTTACGTCCGGCAATCAGAAAATTACAAAATTGTCCCTAACACTTAAAAATTAATAAAACCCAATAAATCTGACCCGGACTAATTAATGCCAAAAAAAAAAATGAAATTCATCGTAGTTATTCTAGTCTTTAAATTGCATTAGATCCACTCGCATTAATTAGTGTCTCATCGTCCTCAAAAGTTGGAAGGTACTTACAAGTTACAAGTCATTAGGAGCACATATGTGCGTGGTATTAGATTGCTCTTACCAAGCAGTTTTAAGAGCTTCTAAATTAATGTTCATATTGATTTTTCACATTTTTACAAGTTTTAGGCATAATTTCGAATTTAGAATCATTAGAGCTTCTAAATTTATGTTCATTTTGATTTTCACATTATTATATGGCCAAACCAAAATGGAATCTATACTCTATTGTGAATGAAGATGGTTGAACTCGAAATTTGATGTATTGTACTGGTCGATATATGTTGACACAATTTTGCAGTGATAAGCCACAATTTTACACTATTTGTGTATATGTTGTCTGTGAAGTGTGAACTGCTTGACTACCATGAAGATGACTCGTTTCTCATATGCTAAAGTGATCGCCAAAGTAACTGTCCTGACTCCCGAGCGTTTATGTCTGAAGCAAATAGCCCCTTGCATTTTTTTTGGCAGTAGTCTCCAATAGCTGCTTTAGTGGAAAGCGTTTTTGTTCAATAAACTTTATTTGGAATGGCACCTCCTCACTTTGTTAGAATAAGGTGGAGAGTTAGATTGTGGTTTTAATACATATCATGTTTTTGTATAACTTAGCAATAAAAAAGAAAAGTTGAAGAAACAATTTTGGGTAAGTGGGCAACAGTCATCAGATGTGCATAAGCGGTAGCCCCTCTCTAGAGTCGAAACAGATGGGCATGTAAGCTGTTAATGCTTATATTAGACTTAAAATAAATTTCAGGCTGCATATTTTCGTTGTGTTGATATTCGGAAGAAATATAAAAGTTGTCATGGTCACTGTAAATATATTATCTGTTCAAGTAATGATGCTGATTATTATCTGAATACACATGCAAAGTGCTTTCAAGTCATTGAGCTCACAAACCCAAGGCTTAAGTTGCCTCTTGATATTATCCCTGTTTGTTGTTTAACGTAGACTTTTTAGACTTCTTAGTGCTTAACAGTTCCGGTTGTATTGTGTTGCTCTCGTGTAATTACTTACTTGGACCCATGAGTCTTTTGGCACTGCAGTTTTACTTTCTTTCTACCAACGTACTAAAAAAAAATTCTGAAACAGGTATTTGTGATCAAAAAGCAGATGGCTTTTCATTTGCTATTATACTTTTAGGGCTCATCTGTAAACAAGCCTTTGATGAGGAGAAGTGTGAAGATAAGAGTAAGCGAATTCCTCATGTATGGGCATCGCGTGAATACGAGTTGAAGTTGAATTCTGGCTTCCAACCAATTGACTGTCCACTTGTTCATGAGAGCCTGAAGGGAGAACCTGGTTTTCATGCTCATGATGGAGTAGCACTGACAAAGTTAGCATTACGCTGTGTGGACAATTGCCAAAGAAAACGTCCTAATATATCGCAAATTCATCAGTATGTGCAAAGTTTACAACTTTTCACTGGGAATTTTGGTGTGGAAGGTTTATTAGATAAATGGGACACTGAATTAGAAAATGCAGGGAAGAAAAAAAAAAGAGGAGATAAATGGAAAGGATGTTGAAAGGGAGAAAAAACGGGCTAAGACGCCTAGAGTGAATGGACGGGCTAACTATAGTCCGCAAGCCAAAAAAAGAGGCGAGCCTGTTATTCATACAAGGCCTTACGTGGACGGACCTGAGATGGACGGAGGGAAGAAAGATGGGCTGATCGGCCATGGGCCTGTTGGACCTCTTAATGGGAATACTTTGGCCCATTCTCGAAAAGCCCTAAATAGAGTCCTTGCGCAACCTGGATTCTAGAATTTACGTATATTGGTGAAGATCTTCCCCATAAGGAGAAGACTTGTCCACCACGTTTTGGACTCTAAAAGGATGATTTTTACAATGAAAGGACTTCGACTCCAAGCGAAAGAGGGAAAAAACTTTCAACTACTATAAAAGCCCCAATATTCTCACCAATAAAGGTACGCATTATTTACCCTCTCTAGCACTCTAAAGTTGTGAGAATATTTCTGACTTAACTTTCGGAGGGCATTTGGCCGGCATCACACCAGTGCTCTTTGACAGGTTTTCTTCTTTGTATTGTGTAGGTTCACGTTCGAGCGCGAAGGCATCGTGTGGCTCACTGGTGAATCTCTTAGCTTCATCAGTTGGCGCCGTTTGTGGGAAAATAAGAAGAAAAGTGGTTAGACGTTGCTTCATCCCTGAGACAGAAGGGTTGCATGGTGCTCACTCGATCGATGGCAACCACCAACGACATCCAAGGAGAGGAACTACCTACAATTGCACTCAAGAGACAGGTTCGGACTCTCACTGCGGCCGTGGAGCGCCTCACCAAACAAAATCATGATCTAGAAGAACAGTTGCGTCAAAGGAACACAGCACCTAACAACCGAAGGGAGGATCAGGAAGGTACTAGCGCCATGCAGAGAGACCGAGAAGGGCCTAAAGGGAGCAACACCCTAAGCAGGCTAGAACGACAAAACACGAGCCTTCCATCCCTCATGGACGCGACTCCTTCGCCTATGTTCGCAGAGATGCAGGCAATGAAAGAACAGATGAAGGTCATGATGAACGCCCTAAAGGGACGAGTGTCTAGCGACCTAGACGACCTAGTGAACCGGACTGACTCTCCATTCACCGGCCCTGTCAATTCCTTTCCCCTACCGCATAAGTTCCGGATGCCACAGATAGAGAGTTATGATGGAGTCAAGGATCCCCTAGACCACCTGGAGACATTCAAGACCTTGATGCATCTACAAAGGATATCGGACGAAATCATGTGTAGGGCCTTCCCAACTACACTGAAGGGTCCCGCGAGAATTTGGTTCAGTCGGCTGACGCCGAACTCCATCAGCACTTTCAAAGAGTTGAGCGCTCAGTTCACCTCGCACTTTATAGAGGGACACAGGTACAAGAAATCCACGGCATGCTTAATGAGCATCAGGCAGAGAGAGGACGAGACGTTAAGATCCTACATAACCTGCTTCAATAAGGAAGCGCTCTCGATCAATGAAGCCGACGACAAAATACTGGTGGCGGCCTTCACGAACGGGTTGCGGAAGGGCAAGTTTTTGTTCTCACTATACAAAAACGACCCCAAAACCATGTCAGAGGTACTCTACAGGGCCACTAAGTACATGAATGCAGAAGATGCGCTACTAGCATGGGAGGAAAAGCCCGGGAGGAAGGTTCACGAGTTTCACCCCTCTAAACGCCCCGATTGACCAAGTTTTGATGCAAATCAAAGACGAGGGGACGCTGACGTTCCCAGGGAAACTAAAGAGCGACCCAAGCAAGCGACCACAAGATAAATATTGTCGTTTCCACCGAGATCACGACCACGACACAGCCGATTGCTACGACTTGAAGCAGCAGATTGAGGCCCTCATTAAACAAGGGAAGTTACAGAAATTCGTCAGTAAAAAGAGAACGGATCTCAATCGCCAAGAGCCGGCCCCCCGACGGGATAACCAGCGTCCTAGACCCTCCATTGGAGACATAAGGATGATCGTGGGAGGAACCGCGGCTATTGGTTCCTCTAAAAAAGCTCGAAAAACGTACCTCAGATCGGTCCTGAACGTCCAGCTAACAGGCTCTACGCCTAATACCGCACGGGTGGAAAGCCCTATCATTGGATTCACTGAAGAAGATGCAAGGAGACTCCATCATCCACATGACGACGCGCTGGTTGTCAGCATACGTGTGGGGGAGTATAATGTCCACCGAGTATTAATCGACAACGACAGCTCGGCAGACATCCTATACTATCCAGCAGTCCAGCAAATGGGGATGGATAGAGCGCGATTGATACCGATGAGTGCTCCACTTGTCGGTTTTGGAGGAATAAAGGTATTCCCAATAGGCTCCATCACACTCTCAGTAACAGTGGGCGATTACCCACGAGAACTCACTAGGAATGTAATGTTCCTCATGGTAGACTGCTCATCTGCTTACAACGGTATTCTCGAACGGCCCACACTCAACTCGTGGAAAGCAGCAACATCAACATACCACCTGATGATCAAGTTCCCAACGGACTATGGGATTGGGGAGTTGCGAGGGAATCAGGTAACCGCCCGAGAATGCTACATTGCAATGATAGAAATGGAAGATCATCATTAAACAATGTGCATAGAAGAACAGCGGATGGCCGCGAAACCGGTCGAAGAGCTGGAGGAGATAACACTCGACGAGTCAAAACCAGAGCGAACGACCAGAATAGGGACATTGGCCTGCCAGCCGGTGCACCAGGCCCTCGCAACATTCCTCAGGAGGAACCAAGACGTGTTCGCATGGAGCCACGAAGACATGCCTGGGATCGATCCCTCTGTCATAGTACACAAGCTCAACGTGAACCCCTCAACCCCACCCGTCCGGCAGAAAAAGCGAGTGTTCACTCACGAACGGGACAGAGCGATAGCGCAGGAGGTCAAAAAACTACTCGAGGCGGGTTTCATTAGGGAAGTGTATTACCCGGAGTGGTTGGCGAACGTGGTCATGGTCAAGAAGGCTAGCGGGAAGTGGCGAATGTGTGTCGACTTCACGGACCTTAACAAGGCATGCCCAAAGGACAGCTACCTCCTCCCGCGGATAGATGCACTGGTCGACTCTACGGCCAGACACCAGCTCCTAAGTTTTATGGATGCCTTTTCAGGCTATAATCAGATCAAGATGGAGGAATCTGATCAAGAGAAAACGTCCTTCGTCACCAGCCAAGGACTCTTTTGCTATAAGGTGATGCCATTCGGACTCAAGAACGCCGGGGCAACGTACCAAAGATTAATGGACAAAATATTCGCGCACCAAATCAGGAGGAACGTACAGGTCTACGTCGATGACATGCTAGTCAAGAGCCCACACGAAAATGATCACCTAAGCGACCTCCAGGAGACATTCGATACCCTACGATCATACAACATGAAGCTGAATCCAAGCAAGTGCGTATTCGGAGTAACGGCGGGAAAATTCTTGGGTTTTATGGTATCCCAAAGGGGAATAGAGGTCAACCCAGAGAAGATACGGGTCATCATGAAGCTGGCACCGCCAAGGACAGTAAAGGACGTGTAAAGCTTAAACGGCAAAGTTGCGGCTTTGAACAGGTTCGTCTCCAAAGCGACGAACAAGTGTCTACCGTTCTTCCGCGTCCTAAGGAAATCATTCGAGTGGACGGATGAGTGTCAGAAGGCATTTGAAGACCTAAAGAAATACCTCGCCTCGCCACCCTTGCTCAGCCCGTCCAAGCTAGGAGAAAACCTCTACTTGTACCTAGCAGTTTCGCAGGTGGCAGTGAGCGCGGCCTTAGTAAGAGAAGAGGAAGGAACTCAGCGACCCGTCTATTTCATAAGCAGGGGGTTCCGGGGGGCTAAAGAGAGGTACCCCCACATGGAGAAGCTCGCCTTCGCATTGGTAACCACAGCCCGAAAGCTCAAACCGTACTTTCAAGCCCACACCATCATCGTCCTAACGGATCAACCCCTAAAAAGAGCAATGAGCCGCCCTGAAGCTGCCGGACGAATGGCCCTGTGGGCGATAGAGCTGAGTGAGTTTGACATACATTACCGACCGCGAACTACAATAAAGGGCCAAGCAGTGGCAGACTTCATCGCCGAATACACTAAAACAGAGCAGAAGGAGCCACAAGACCTCAGACAAAGGAACATCCACACGGACGGATCATCAAACAAGCAAGCTGGAGGCGCCAGAGTATGAAGCAAGCTGGAGGCGCCGGATCATCAAACAACCAATAATGAGGCCAAGTATGAAGCATTGGTGGCAGGATTAGACCTGGCGAAAGCAGCAGGTGCCGAGGCCATGGTTGTACATTGCGATTCGCAGGTAATAGTCAGTCAGATTAGCGGCGCCTATGAGTGTAGGGGGGAAAAGATGAAGAAATATTTGGAGGAGGTCAGGAGGCGAATCGGCACCCTCCAAGTCACTTTCGTCGAAATCCCAAGGGAGGAGAACGAATGTGCTGATTGGCTCGCAAAAGCCGCCTCCGCAGAGGTTATGATAGCCCCCGATCAGGTATTGTCGTTCATCCAGAATTCCTCAATCATTAACAAAGGGGCAGAAGTGCAGGAAGTAAATCCTGAAAACAATTGGACTACGCCGCTAATAGCTTACCTGAAGGAAGGCGCGCTTCCAGACAACAAAGATGCAGCAAGAAAACTGAAAGTCCGAGCTTCGCGATTTATAATAGTCAATGACGTCTTATACAAGAGGGGGTTCTCACGACCATACCTAAGGTGTTTAAGCCACGAGGAAGCAGACTACATAATGAGAGAAGTCCACGAGGGTATCTGCGAAAACCATTCGGGGGCACGGTCCTTAGTACACAAACTAATCCGAGCAGGGTATTATTAGCCTACAATGCAGAAGGACGCACAAGCCTACATCAAGACTTGCGACAAATGTCAAAGGTTCAGCAACCTATTTAGGCAACCAACCGAAGAGCTGACACCCATGACAGCCCCTTGGCTGTTCGCCTAATGGGGACTAGACATCATGGGCCCTTTCCCGACGGCTGCACAACAGCTGAAATTTCTGGTGGTAGGGATCAACTATTTCACTAAGTGGGTGGAGGCAGAAGCCCTGGCAACTATCACGGAGAGAAACATCAGAAGTTTTGTATGGAGAAATATCATATGCAGATTCGGGATACCAAGGGTACTCGTCTCCGATAACGGAAAACAGTTTGACAACATGGCATTCCAAGATTTCTGCTCGGAATTAGGCATCAGAAATCACTACTCGTCACCCGCACATCCGCAGGCCAATGGGCAAGTCGAAGTCACGAATCGGTCTCTGCTCAAAATCATCAAGACCTGGCTCGAGGGGGCAAAAGGCATCTGGCCTGACGAGTTACCAAGTATCTTGTGGGCATATCGTACTACGGCAAGAACACCCACAGGAGAAACACCATTTAGGCTAGCATACGGAAGCGAGGTTGTCATTCCAGCAGAGATAGGGCTTACAAGTTATTGAGTGGAGAGCTACAATGACGATAGGAACGAAGGGGCTTTGCGGCTACAGCTAGACCTGGTCGACGAAGTCCGGGCTACAGCAGAATAGAGGTTAGCCCGATACCAGAACCTCATGGCAAAATACTACAACTCCAAAATCAGATACAGAGATTTTCAGATTGGGGACCTTGTGCTACGGAAGGTAATGGGAGCGGCTAAAGATCCTTCACAAGGAAAACTTGGCCCCAACTGGGAAGGACCTTACAAGATCTCATCATGGCAGAGGAAGGGGACCTACCACCTCTAAACCATGGACGGATGGAAGCTACAGCACCCGTGAAACACAGAGCATCTTCGAAAATACTACCAGTAGAGACGGTGTGAAGATATCAAGAACACCATCATTCCCCGTTTTTCCAGTTTTTCATTTTCCTTGTTTTTTATTTTTTCAGTTCTTTCTATGAGCACTTCTTTTTCTTTAGCCCAAGGGGGCAAGTATTGTTGACTTATTATAAATATATGATTTTCGTTTAATTAATTAGAGGAATATTCAGGCTCGACTAAGTTTGTTAACTATGAACGGAGAAATAACGTCCACAAGCTGGACGGATCATCCTTTAAGGATGATAACTCCTAAAGTCCAGATAATGGACGGACCAGTAATAACGTCCACAAGCTGGATGGATCATCCTTTAATGATGATAACTCCTAAAGTCCAGATAATGGACGGACCAGTAATAATGTCCACGAGCTGGACGGATCATCCTAAAAGGATGGTAACTACTAAAGTCCAGATAATGGACGGGCCAGAAATAAACGTCCACAAAGCTGGAAGGATCATCCTAGAAGGATGGTAACTCCTAAAGTCCAGAGAATGGATGGGCCAGAAATAAACGTCCACAAAGCTAGACAGATCATCCTAGAAGGATGGCAACTCCTAAAGTCCAGAGAATGGACGGGCCAAAAATAACGTCCACAAGCTGGACAGATCATCCTAAAAAGATAGTAACTCTTTAAATCCAGATAATGGACGGGCCAAAAATGACATCCACAAGATGGACGAATCATCCTAGAAAGGTAATAAACTTTAAGTACAACGACGGACGGGTAAGAAGCAAATTTCACAAAACTGAACGGATGATCCGTAAAGGATGATAACTCTTAAAATCCAATGGGACTAAAAAAGGGCTAAACCCACGTACTAAACGGACCATTCTAAACGAATGGTAATTCTAAAAGTCCCAAGAACAGACAAATCATCTTAAGGGGCGATGACCCTTGGGTAAACGGTTAATGGACGGATAAGTTGATTCCGCAAGACTAGACGGATTGTCCTCAAAAAAAAGAAAAAAAAAAAGAGAACGGACGAAGCGCATAAACAGAACGGAGTTCATCTGATAACGAGAAATGTACTTTAAAATAAAACATGCATTTCACAAAAATAAAATAAAGGTCAACAGACCTTGCAGAATTTAACAAACATACTGAACGGGCTATGTTCATAAAACCCCAAAAACATGACGGGCATTAAAAATTGTTCTACACTTGATACCCAAAAAAAAAAAAAAAAAAAAGATTAATTAAAGCTAAGTTATCACAATTCATCTGCTGCAGTCTCTCTCTCTTCAACAGGATGGTCCCCAGCATCGTTAGCCTGGCTGTCCGCAACGGTTTGATCTACAGGAGCTTCGCGGACAAGGACGTTCTCGTCAAAAAGAACATCTGTATCTTCAAACTGAACGGGTTGAGCAAGTGATGGCTCGGGGGCAGTGATGGCGACGGCGGACAGGTCTACCTCCGGGTGTAATGCCTTCACCTGACGAAGGGCATCGTCAAAACCGACGTTGTAAACCAGACTCAGTTCCGAAATCAGGGCATCAGAGTCACGATACTCGCGTATCGCAACCTCCTTCGCCTGACGAACCTCATCGTCTTTCTCCACCAAAGCCTTCTTTAGACGGTTAGTCAGCTGGATACATTTGTCCCGAGCCGTCTCGGCCATCTTCAGTTTCTTCTCCTGGACGACCTTCCAGGCCTTGAGATCAAGTAGCTTTTCCTCCAATGCCTTGGCTTTCTCACGAACCCGGTCAATGGTCGTCTCATGGTTGAGACACCGTCCTATCATGCCCTTCATCATGATCATAGCCTGAAGGACAACAAAATGCATAAGTAAAATATCAAGGGTAGCAAGGGGTGAACGGACGGACCATATGACAACGGAGAAGTAACCTGTGCAATATTGAAAAGGCCCGTCTCTTCCATCGCCTCCGTCAAGTGGTTCCCCAAGTCCTCGTAGTTTTCAGTAGTAATAATGGACGACAACCTCTCGAGGGCATACTTGGAGTCCTCACGAAGTAGGATGGGTGGCTTCTTCTGGCTACCTGACGGACCCGTCATTAGGCCCTTACCAACACCGTGCTTGACCGGAGTGACCGACTTATTCCCCCTAGCCATCAAGCCAACGACTGGCTCCAGGGGGATCTTGGGCTGTTTGGACGCACGGTCATCCTTCACGGGCAGTTTCCTCTTAAGACTTTGCTTGCTGGAGCTCGTCCCCATAGGGTCCGTTCCAGCCTCTTTATTTTTCGCAGCCTGAAGTCTTATAGCTGCTTGCCTTTTAGCATCCTCTATCTCTAAAAGAGGTAGACGGATTAAGAAATAATAATAATGATAATAAAAATAGATAAGAGGGGCAATGGACTTACGTAGACAAGTTTGCTTCTCATACTTTAGTGCCGCCGGGGTTGGCTCGGGCCCGTCACAATACCAATGAATGGTGTTGAGGTTGACGAGCTTAGCCCAGGTCCATTCCTCGGGCTTTGTCTTCGCAAAAATTTTCTCAAGGAAGCTGAATTCCTCGAGAGTAATCTGGGGATGCCGTCAAACTGCATCAAATAGGACGGATGTTAAAAACGCAATAAAATTAAATAAACTACACGGAGTCATTTCTATACGACGAGCCATACCAGATGGGTTTAAAACGCCCCAAACTATGTCGATGGGCATGAAGTCCGTCTCCCCTGGATGACACATCCAACTATCTCCTTCGACGAAAAAATAACGGCTCTTCCAGTCTCTATTTGAGTCTGGGGTTTCAAATATAACTTTCAAGACGGGGCTCCTAGGGACAAAGCTATACATGCCCCTCGACTTATCTATCTCATCCGGACGGTAGCAGTGGAGGAACTCCTTTATCGTGAGCCTTCTCCCATCGTCCGACATAGCTCTGTACAGAACCTCCATCGCTATGAAAACCCTCCAGGCATTAGGAGACACCTGACTGATGGATATGCCTAGGTATTTTAGGAGTTCATGATGCAACAAATTTAGTGGAAATCTTAGGCCGGCCTTGAGCACTTGTTCGTACACACCTACTCCGTCAACTCCTTCATAATAACATTTTTCTGACACATAGGGTAGACGGAGTGGGATGTGGTCTGGGATCTGGTAACGAGCCCTAAGGGTATTAAAGTGAGGTTCTTTAATAGTGGATGTGAAGGTGTGTACCGTCCACTCTGGAAGTATGATGAACTCCCTAAGTCCATCAGCTTCCACGACGGATCTAACTATTGGCTCTTCGTCTTTAGCTGAACCCTCTTGTATTTCGATCATCTCCAGGCCCTCATTTGTTGAGGACTAGGAGGATGAGGACGGACTACTCTCCTCGCTCGGGGCGTCGTGGTCTTTGGGACCTGAGGGGTATACCTCTTCGTAGTCCGCCCCGTCACAGACGACTGACTGATTACTCGACACACTAGACATGGCCTACATGTAATGACAAAACCTAAGACTCTGACGGGTTTTGGAAAGAACGACGGGCGCATAAAGTCTAAAAAAAGAGATAAAAAGAGAATGAAAATTAAAAGAGGACGGATAGGAGACTACTTACCAAAAGTTCGAAATGAGCAAGATGTTGCAGATGACGGGTATAGGAGTGGACGAACTATTCTCTGACAGGTATGACGGACTCGCTCTGACAATTTTCTCCAGTAACAAGTGGAGAAATGAGGGGCGGAGGGGTCGATATTTATAAAGGGTATGCACAGAAGACGAAGCGACACCTCGTTCCAAAACAACAACCATTGATAGGATGACACTTGGCACGGCTCATAAATGTGCTACTCCTAATCTGACAATGTACGGAGGTAAGTTCACGGATCTAGGTGTCATGAAAATATGATCGAGGTTTTAAAATCGTCACCCTATGGGTCCGTTCTCTTATCTATGACAGACCCATCGGGTGAGGGGGCAAATGAAAGGGAGAAAAAACGGGCTAGGACGCCTAAAGTGAATGGACGGGTTAACTATAGTCTGCGAGCCAAAAAAAGAGGCGAGCTTGTTATTCATACAAGGCCTTACGTGGACGGACTTGAGATGGACGGAGGGAAGAAAGATGGGCTGATCGGCCATGGGCCTGTTGGACCTCTTAATGGGAATACTTTGGCCCATTCTTGAAAAGCCCTAAACAGAGTCCTTACGCAACCTGGATTCTAGAATTTACGTATATTGGTGAAGATCTTCCCCATAAGGAGAAGACTTGTCCACCACATTCTGGACTCTAAAAGGATGATTTCTACAAGGAAATGACTTCAACTCCAAGCGAAAGAGGGAAAAAACTTTCAACTACTATAAAAGCCCCCAATACTCTCACCAATAAAGGTACGTATTATTTACCCTCTCTAGCACTCTAGAGTTGTGAGAATATTTCTGACTTAACCTTCGGAGGGCATTTGGCCGGCACCACACCGGTGCTCTTTGACAGGTTTTCTTCTTTGTATTGTGTGGGTTCATGTTCGAGCGCGAAGATATCGTGTGGCTCACTGGTGAATTTCTCAGTTTCATCAGATGTCTTATCCCTTGTTTGGTTACCAAGAATTAAAGAGATAGAGAAATGTTCGTGGACCCAAGAGGGATTTACTCTTCCTCTTTAACGAACCAAAAACTGAAATGTTTTCTTTTCTGTAAGTATCAGCCAAATGGTATGCTACTCTGGGCGATCGAGTATAAACATAACTGATGGTGATAGATATGTTTTCTAATATTCCTTCCATTTTGCCAATGGTCGTTGTGGAAATTATAAGTTTAACTAGTAGATGATACTAATATTTTAAGTGTAAGATTTTAACTATGTCCTTATTATGATTGAAGATTGTAGCATTTAACTAGATTTATTACATTTTGGTTGCCCTTCTGGATGGCTCTTTAAGAGCATCTTGCTATGTAATGATTTGGGCAATTTGAAATCAATATCATTTGGTTCTGCGAGGTAAATCATCTATAATGTTTTTCTTTCCTTTTTATTTTGGTTTTTCCTGGTATTTGTGTATATACGTGTTGGATTTCTTGCTTAGCCTTGTGCTTTTCTAATGTTGACTGATGAGTAATTTTATTTTATTTTTCCTGAATTCTTGCCTTGATTTATTTATTTATTTTGATATAAATGCAATAAATTTTATAGCTCCCTGAGTTATTGCTATAGTACTGCACCACCAACCGAATAATCAACAAATACAATTACTTGATGGGTAGTAGGTAAACTGAGCGGTGGTTATACTTATACTCCCAGAAAGTCTCTTTAAATAAATATTTATGGAATTAAAGTAATACTACTTTTTCTTTCTCAAAAATAAAAAAATAATACTACTTTTTTTCTCAAAAAAAGAAGAAAAAAGAAGTATACTTTATGTGAATATGAATACGCACTGAACACATAAATTTAGACAGCAAGTCCAATTAGTTAGGAGAGTCCTGGTTCGATCTGCAGTCACAATCTGTTTATTAAAGTAGAAAAAAGAATAGATGAAGAGAACACTTACCCACATACTTTTGACATTATTATTAACTAGCTTGTAACTCTATACATATGCATAGATACATTTAAAAATATACAATAAGATGCATAATATATATATATATATATATATATATATATATATAATTTACATACTACTGATAGTCATTTTTATATATTTTTTTAACTCTTTAAACAATTTTGTAAGGATATTATTAGGTATAAAATGTAAATTGTCAATTTTTTATTATTATTATTGTGAAGCACTTTTTTTTTTTTTTTACAATTCATTTATTCTAGACTTTTTGATTTTTTTACTTAATAATTCACTTGGATGAATATTTATGATGTGGTCTCACATTTGATTCTAAAATTAAGAAATAAAACTCTTTAAGAATAAATAATTTAGAACACATGGTATAAAATTAGAACTCTAATTTGGAATTCTAATATAAGTTTCTTTCAACTTCACCTATTATTTTATACTAGTTTGTAATCTCATGTATATGCATGGATACACTTAAAAATATATAATAAGATGCATAATATAATTCATATATATATATAATTTAAATACTATTGATAGTCATTTTTATATTTTGCTAACTCTTTAAAAAATTTTGTAAGAATATTATTAGGTATAAAATGTAAATTGTGCATTTTAAAAAAAAAATTTGAAGCACCTTTTTTTTTTTTTTTTTTAGGATTCATTTATTTTAGACTCTTTTGTTTTTGTACTTAATAACCCACTTGGATGAATATTTATGATGTAGTCCTACATTTGATTCTAAAATTAAAAAATAAAACTCTTTAAGAATAAATAATTTAGGACATATGGCGAAAATTGAAACTCTAATTTGAAATTCTAATTTGAATTTCTCTCAGTTTCACCTATGATTATATATATAGATATATATATATATATATATATATATATATATGACTTATAAATTTGAATTTTTTTTTAGTTATATGATTATTTTTTTTATAGTTTATTATATTGGACTCCTCGTTTTTTACACTAAATTAACTAATTTGGTACAAAAATTTAAAAATTTAGATTAAAAGGGACACATGGTGTAAAATTAAACTCTAATTGAAATTCAATTTTTACACTAAATTGACTCACTTGGCACAAAATTCTAAAATTGAGATTAGATGAGACACATGGTACAAAATTAGACTCTAACTGAATTTCAATTTAAAATTTAATTTAATTTTCTTTATACTTTACCTATTATTATATATATAGATGTGAAAATTTACTAGTCAACACTTGTTGTATACTACCTTCCAAACCATCAAATTAGGAGCCTATTTGGATAGGCTATTATAAAATTCTAGACGCGCGTTTTTATCAAAATCGTCAATATTTGTCCGTTTAGATGTATTTCATAAACGGACCCACAGTTTAGATGTATTTCATAAACTCCAATTTGTCATTTTTTATAATTGAAGGTGATTTCAAAGGTGTTATTGACGCCCCGTTACAGATCCATTACCTCCTCCATGGTTCTTGGCTCCTTTATTTTTAGATACGAAAACTGCCTTGCACTATCTTTTTTATTTAGGACTTCATTTTTGTTTAGTAATTTTTTTGAAACCCGTTGGACTACTTTTTTGTAATTGGGATGAGTTCATCTATAGCTTTTCTCTTCTTTCTTGGGTGCTTATTCATGAAGTTGGAGATGGAATGGGGTCCTCTTTTTTTTTATTTAATATTTATCAATATTCATTAAAAAAATTACACTACTCACATAAGAATATATGAAAAAAAAAATTAAGATGTGATTTTTTTTAAAGCTAAATATTTCTTCAACGACAAAAATTCAAAAAAATAAAAATGAAAAAATAACAAACTTGGGCATGGAAAGTGAGGTGCTAAAAATCAGAACATCAACATATTTTGAGGTGGTGATGACAATCAAAGTTGATAAGAAGCGTGACGAGGGCTAGGGGCAAGTATGAAGATTGTGAATTCTATATAACATCCGTAAATAATAAATTTTGATTTTTGTTTTATTTGTTTTCAGAAGTGGAATTATAATGCCAAAGGCCTTGTAGTTAAATTGACACTTCCTCATATTTAAAGTGCTTGGAAGTTAAGGGAAGAAATGATTCGAACTGCAAAATTAATAGCACGTTGAAATTAAAAAAAAAAAAAAAAAGGGTGGAATTATAATAAGAAAATAAGATGAATCACAAGCTTATTGCATTACCTACCTACCACGGTCCTTAATTAGCCAGCAAGACTGGAAGACAAAGAGACTACGTGTGTGTGTGTGTGTGTTGTGTGTTCAGTTGGCACATGTCAACCAACCAACCAACCAACCCCTCCTTAAATATCTGCTTTAAATTTAACAAAGCTTGCACAACTCAATAATCTCTCTCTCGATCGTCTCTCCAGTCTTTCTCACTGCATTTTCTTTGAATCCATACTCTTACTCCTACACTCCTACTGTCTATCAGTAAGAGCTCTTTCCTCCTTTTTTTTTTATTTCATTGCTTTCATATATATGGGATTATTTCTTCTGGAAATTCATTCCAAGCAACCATGTATTTTTGTATCTATTGTTAGCTAAAGAAGAAGTATTTTTAGTCTTTTTTTGATTTTAACTCTTTTCTTTCTCAGGGTACATAATTGTAATTCTAATAAGCCAGAAAGTAGTTTTAAATTGCCAAATTTAACATCAGTAATATCCTCTCTAACTATATATATCCTATTAGGCGAGAGGGTTGGAATAACGATACCAATCCAATACTTTTCACAACATGATTAGGCATAAGTTTTTTTTTTTTTTATAATCAACTTAGTTATTATTGATTTTTACATTGACATCACTTTAGTATTGTTTATTACTGTCAACTTGCTCATTTCAATATTCAAGAAAAATGTTGTGCTCTATATATATTACATTAGTGAAAAATTCTACTTTATCTTCTTCTGTATCTCACCCAAACTTGGTTGTTTATGGTACACAGTGGGTAATGACGTGGTCATGGTGGATGAAATCCCATTTCCTCAGCAGATCACCACCGCAAAGCCCTTATCTCTGCTTGGCTACGGTACACAACATCCTCCACTTTTTTTTCTTTTTCTTTTTCTTTTTTTAATTAAATGAATTGTCCATTTCTTTTTCATCAATTATTTTTTGAAGTGAGATTTGGTCCAATTTTTTTTACTGCTAATCAGTAATTGTCAATATTAAGACTGTTAGGTTTAGTTATTTACTATAAGAAGTGGGAAAGGAGGATTGGAATTGGACTATGTCACTTACCCACAAATGTTTGTTTTGTTTTAGAGAAAGTGTATGTCGTCGTTGATATATCATTTCACCTTATTTTAATTTTATTCAGTGGTACAACTCTAGGTTTTGTAAACTAGTCTGATATGTTTTAATTAGATCATGTTAGTGTGAGTTGCGTGAAAAATATGAATAATGTTAGGGACAGTTTAGCAAAAAAAAGAAAAAAAGAATAATGTTAGGGACAGTTTAGCAAAAAAAAAAAATAGAACAATGTTAGGGACATATAAAAATCTCACAACTTTTACCACAATTTGTCACGTGACGAGTTGTGACTGATGGAGGTGTGGACCCACCATTTGACCTCCAGCATTCACAACTTGTCAAGTGACGAGTTGTGAGACTTTTTGTGTCCCTATCATTTTCCGAAAAATATAGGAGTGAACCAAAGTTATGGTTTAGGCCTTTAGGGGTGAATCTACTTCAAGAATTGGATATATGCCTAGTTGTATCTTCTGGACAAATTTGAAGCAAACTTTTAGCAACTCATGTGTAGGGACAAATATAATCTAAGGATAGTGATTTCATCGTACTTCTAAACCATTAAAGTATTGTTGTTTGTTCATTTATATTTACTTGTTTCTTTCATTGTTTACTCCTTTTATTCCCAACAGTTTTGATTTTCGACTCCACAAAATTACCGTTAGTTAAGCACTAACTGTTATTAATATGACTTACTAATATGATGATGTTCTACTTTGTTTAGCTCAGCTTAACCTGCCTGAATTCTTGGAAAATCACATCTTTTCCTCTCTTGGTGTAACAGGAATTACGGACATTGAGATACACTTTCTCCAAATTAAGTTCACAGCAATTGGAGTTTACTTGGAACCTGAAATTGTGGGGCATCTGCAGCAGTGGAAGGGCAAACCTGGCAATGTCGTAGCTGAAGATGATGACTTCTTTGAGGCCCTTATTTCAGGTACAGTAATTTTTGCTATCCAAAACTACGGTTTGCTGCTACAAATGAAATTAGGACCGTGTCTAGTCCTACTTGCCCAAAAGGTTAATTTTCCTAGTACTAGTGAGGCGTGGGAATGAACATATCATATTAATCACTTGCTTATTGCTAAGAACAACTTCTTCAATCTATATATACAGCTCCAGTGGAGAAATTCCTGAGAATTGTGGTGATTAAGGAGATCAAGGGTTCCCAATACGGAGTGCAGCTAGAGAGTTCGGTGAGGGATCGATTGGCTGCTGATGACAAATATGAAGATGAGGAGGAGGCAGCATTGGAGAAAGTAGTTGAATTCTTCCAGTCTAAATATTTGAAGAAAGATTCCATCATCACATTTCATTTTCCAGCAACTTCTGGTACCGCTGAGGTAAAATTAATTAGTATCATTAGCTCATGGCCTTGTCTGTCTTCAATTTTCTTTTTCCTGATGTGGGTGCCCAAATCTCTTAGAGCACCAGACTAATCCGCCATTGCATTTGTGTGTATGTGTCAGATTGCTTTTTCGACTGAAGGGAAGGAGGACTCAAAAATCAAAGTGGAGAATGCAAATGTGGTTGAGACAATCAAGAAATGGTACTTGGGAGGGACTAGGGGGGTGTCTCCTTCAACCATAACCTCATTGGCTAACACCCTTTCAGCCGAGTTATCTAAATGAACATCGGTTGTCTTAATATGAACTTTGTGGTGCTTGTTTGCTAGTCTAATTTGAGCTTTGTCAATGAAAAATCATGCTTGCTATGTTTCTCTACCAATAATATTGCATATAATATGAGTCTCCTTTTTAAGTTTTTAAGAATATTATGAACTTAAAAGTTGCTTACTTTTTGTTCTCGATCTGTTCTCCTCTCGCAACAATTTATAAACGTCATAGTGAATGAATTTCAATGCTTCTTTGATGCATACCCCACTCTGTCACACCTATCGATATTTGGGATAATTACCCCAAAAA